>NC_142804.1:74678714-74862881 GCF_049724085.1 Artemia sp. Qi Xiang Cuo
AGGGCTGAAAGTTATGAACTTTACCCAATGTTAACATATAGTATTGGTTATTAGGAAGTTTTCAAGTCACCTGATCAAAATATTGAGATAGCCATTTTGTTCAGCATGGTTGAAAATATGAGAACTATGTCCTTTAGGATGACTTAACTCCCCAAAGTCCCTGGGGGGAGGGCTGAAATTTATGAACTTTACCCAATGTTAACATATAGTATTGGTGATTAGGAAGTATACAGACGTTTTCAGGGGGGGGGGGGTTTCTGGTAGTAGGGGAGGGGGCAGGTCGGGGGTTATGTGGGAGGATCTTTCCATGGAGGAAGTTTTCATGGGGGAAGGGACATTACTATGAAGGGGGCGCCGGACTTGCCAGCATTATTTAAAAAAAAGATCATAAATTAAATATAAAAAAACAAGTTTTCCAACTGAAAATAAGGAGTAACATCAAAACTTAAAACGAACAGAAAATATTACGTGTATGATTGGGTTCACCCCCTAGTCAATATCTCGCTCTTTAAGCCAAAGATTTTTTAGTACTTGCATAAGAGCTATTTATTCTAAGTAACGGCATTTGTGATTAAGGGGTCATTTTTAAAGAATTGGAACAAAATTCGAACTGTTTTTCGCAATGTTTGCACCATTCCTCATCAGAAGAGACCTTTGGAAGGACTCTTATGTCCTTCATGTTTAAAGGTATAAAACTTAAAAATGTATTATTTAAAAAGTGAAACTTGAGTAGTAATCAAGGTTATACTTCTACTACTTTATGTTCCTTCCGGTGTATTTCCACCACTTTACGTTCCCTGGCACCTTTCCATGGCAGATTACCAGATTGATTATTGCTATTTTTGTCAATTGAATATGGAATTATACAAAACCTACCAGAAAAGTTTCTGGGCCAACCAGACATGTTTCAGGGCCAAGCAGACAAGTTGCGGTGTCAACTATAGGTTTCTGGATCTTTATATTCCATGGCACCTTTCCAGAGCATGTACCTATGGATTTGGGGCCTTTACATTCCTTCTTGTGCTATAGAAAACCGGTGCGTCTTGTTTAGCTGTCAATATATATCAATTATTTTTTTGTTGTCACTATTCTAGTTTTTTCTAAACCAGTATTTGCTTGCCTGTATAGGACCATGCTATTTGCTTGGACACTATGAACGATATTAATTAATGTTTTGAATAATAGCATTTGCTTGCAGGTATAGGAATCTCCATTCTTTTAACATTCAAATTATACCAGTCGGATTAACATTCAAATTTTCAACCTTTCCGATGGCTTATTTTGATAAAGGATTAAATACGTACATAGTCTGGTTTAGTGTTTCAAAGAGAGTGAGTATTTGACATTTTTGCAAAAAGAGATTCGCAAATTGGACACTATGAACGATATTAATTAATGTTTTGAATAATAGGAGTGTGAATGATTCTAATTAGCGATTGGATTGTACGAAGGTGGAGAAAAAAAGGATTAAACTGATTAACAGTTAAGGTAACCCTGAAGGGGTTGTTAACTCAGGTAATTTGTTACAAATTTGAAACATCAGTCTATGAAAATGACTAACGATGATAGAATGACATTGTGAGTTGACCTAGCTTCCGTGTGAAAAAATCACACGGAATAAAGCAACGGAGTCCCTCAAACCCCGTAAAGCTACTTTAAAAGGTATAAGAATTATTTATTTAACAGAAATCCTCGCTTTTTGAATGAACACTAAGTATAGAAAAAATCACACGGAATAATCGATGCTCAAGGTAAAAGTTTCAATCAAACACTTTTAGGATATCGAGTGTCCTTACTAAAAAACTACTGCATTAAAAAAAATTAAATTGATCATACGACCTAAATTATTTCATTTTCTTGTAGGCGTAAATGTATGGTGGAATGTAAAAATGCTTGCCAGCTTTTTCGCAATGTCCACGTGTAACTCTAATCTCACAGGCGTGAATGTATGGTTGAATGTAAGCAAATAGCACGTAGCTTCATAACGTGTTTAATCACGTGTAGAGGTCCCATAGAATAACATAGTTTTTAGCAGAATTTCAAAAGGATCGTTCATAAGTGCTTGCGTATCTTTGTGGCGTATCAAGTGTGGCGTAAAAGTGTTTGATGTGTTTTTCAGTAAGGACACTCGATATCCTAAAAGTGTCTGATTCAAACTTTTACCTTGAGCATCGATGTAGCAGTATTTCAAAAGGATCGTTTATGAGTGCTGGCGTGATTTGTGTATATCTATTGTCAGACACATGGGATAACATTGTCAAAATCTAGGTATCAGAATGAAAAAATTGTAGGTAAGTAAGTAAGCAAGTAAGTAAGTAAGTAAGGAAGTAAGTAAGTAACAAACTCTTTCTTGAACTCACCTCTTGGATACACAATACAGAAATTTATATGCACACAGAGACAACCCACACACACACACACACACACACACAGAGAGACAACACACATAGCGACGACACACGCACAGAGACGACACACACAGAGACCAAAACACACATATACATGACACACGCACAGAGACTACACTCACATATAGACAACACACACACACACACAGAGACGACAAACACAGAGAGACAACACACACATAGAAACGATAAACACACACACAGATACCACACACGCAAACAGACTACACACACACACACATAGACGACACACACGCAGAGACTAAACACTCACAGAGACGACATACACACAGAGATGACACACACACACAGAGAGACGAGACACACACACACACACAAACCACACACACACATAGAGACGACACACACACAAAGAGATGACACACACACAGATACGAAACACACATAGAGACGATGCACGCACAGAGAGGACACACACACAAAGACAACAAGCACAGAGAACGACAGCCACACAGAGCCAACACACACACACAGAGCCGACACACACATAGCGACGACACACGCACAGAGACGACACACACACACAGAAGAAACACGCACAGAGACGACACACACACACACAGAGACGACATACACACAGAGATGACACACACAGAGAGAGACTAGACACACACACACACATAGAAACGACAAACACACATAGAGACGACACATAGACAAAGAGACGACACACACATAAACAGATAAGAAACACACAGAGACGATACACGCACAGAAAGGACACACACACAAAGACAACAAGCACAGAGACAACACAAACATAGAGACAACACACACACAAAGAAGACACACACAGCTATGACACACGCACAGAGACGACACACACACAGATACGACAACACACAAAGAGAAGACACACGCAAAGAGACGACACACACACAGAGACGACACACACACAAAGAGACGACACACACACACACGCACATAGATACGAAACACACATAAACACCAAAAACGCACAGAGACGACACACACACAAAGGCAACAATCACAGAGACAACACACACACAAAGACAACACACACATATCGACGACACACGCACAGAGACCACACACACACAGAGAAGAAAACACACATATACATTACACATGCACATAGAATACAAACACACAGAGACTACACACACACAGAGATTACACACACACACAGAGAGACGAAACACACATAGACCCGACAAACGCACAGAGGAGACGACACACACATATCAACGACACACGCACAGAGATGACGCACACACAAAGACGACACACACACAGAGAAAACACACGCACAGAGACGACACACAGAGACAACACACACACACACAGATACGACACACACACATAGCGATGACACACGCACAGATACGACACACACACACAGAGAGAGACGACACAAACAGAGATGACACACACACGCAGAGAGATGAAACACCCATAGAGAAGACACACGCACAGAGACGATACACACACACACACCCAGAGAGACGAGACACACACACAGAAATGATAAACACACAGAGAGGCGACAAACACACAAAGAGACGAGACGCACACACACATCCAGATACGAAACACACATAGAGACGACACACGCATAGAGACAACACACACACAGAGACAACACCCACACAGAGACGACACACACACACACACACACAGACGACACACACACACAGAGACGACATACTCAAAGCGAGGACTTACACATAGAGAAGACACACGCACAGAGATGACAAATACACAGAGACGAGACACATAGAGAGAGACAACACACACGCACACAGATACTACAAACACAAAGAGAAAGCACACACAAAGATATGACACACACACAGATACGAAACACACAAAGAGACGACACACGCACAGAGACGACAAACATACAGAGAAGACACAAAAACAGAGACGACACACCCACAGAGATGACACACATAGAGACGAGACACGCACAGACACGACACACAAACAGAGTCATAGTGAGATATATATCCAAAAAGTTGGGTTGATCTAGGTTCACTTAGAGTGGTGCGCCACTCTAAAACTACTGCATTAAAAAAAATAAATTAAGTTTATCATACGACCTAAATTATTTCATCAGATACGCCAGCACTCATAAACGATCCTTTTGAAATTCTGCTAACAACATCGCTTCTCAAGGTAAAAGTTGGAATAAAACACTTTTAGGATATCGAGTGGCCTTATTGAATAACTACTGTACTAAAAAAAAATTATCATGCGACATGAATTAGTTCATCAAAGACAGGTCAGCACTTATAAACGATCCTTTTGAAATTCTACTAAAAACTTATATGCTCAAGGTAAAAATGGAATCAAACATTTTTAGGATATCGAGTGTGCTTATAAAATAACTACTGCAAAAAAAATAATTAAAAATTAAATTAATCATACAATATAAATTATTTCATCAGATACGCCAGCACTTATGTACGATCCTTTTGAAATTCTGCTAAAAACATCGATACTCAAGGTAAAAGTTTGAATCAGACAATTTTAGGATATCGAGTGTCCTTACTAAAAAAATATTTCATTAAAAAATAAATTTAATTGATCATACGGCCTAAATTATTTCATCAGATATGCGAGCACTCATAAAAGATCTTTTTGAAATTCTTCTAACATCATCGAATCTCAAGGTAAAATTTTGAATTATACACATTTAGGATATTGAGTGTCCTTACTAAAAAACTACTGCCTTGAAAAAGTAAATTAAATTTATCATTCGACCTAAATTATTTCATCAGATACGCCAGCACTTATGAACGATCCTTTTGAAATTTTTCTAAAAACATCGATGCTCAAGGTAAATGTTTGAATCACACACTTTTAGTATATCGAGTGTCCTTACTAAAAAACTACTGCATTAAAAAAAAAATTAAATTGATCATACGACCTAAATTATTTCATTTTCTTGTAGGCGTGAATGTATGGTTGAATGTAAAAATGCTTGCCAGCTTTTTTCGCAATGTCAACGTGTAACTGTAATCTCACAGGCGTGAATGTATGGTTGAATGTAAGCAAATAGCACTTAGCTTCATAACGTGTTTAATCACGTGTAGAGGTCCCATAGAATAACATAGGAAGGAACACAGTGCTATAGAATAGCATGGGAGGGAGTACTGACTCTCTTTGAAAAGGTGTAGAGCATCAAGCAAATAGTATGGGAATTCCTAGGGCATCAAGCAAATTCCATAGATACACCCTACTGTTACCATTGAGCCGGGTCGCTACTTACTTACAGTTCGTTACCATGAACTGTTTGGAAGGAAGATCGAAGTTCGAGTCACTTTATAGAAAAAAAGGAGACTGTTAGGTGTGAAGCCTTTTTGAATCACTACTTTTTGTGGAGTCTTCACAAGTACTAAAACTGGCTGCAGTACCAAGCTGCAACGAAATACGGAAATTTTGCGTATGTTTTGAAAACCTTGAAAATCTTCTTTTGAAATACTTTTAGAAGACCAAGGAACTCCATACGTGATAAAAACTCTTAGAATTTTCTTTTAGTGCGCAGTTCATTTTTAATATAGAAGAGCGCATGTTTTCTTGCCTGCTCTGCATGACATTAAAATTATCTAAAACGTTAAACCCAAACCAATGTCAGTTCCAATATTAGAATACTCAACTAGTTCTATACTACATTCCTGTTCTCAGTGTCTAAACATGTAGTGTTTTGTTAAGTATGGATCATAAACTTCTTTTTTTTTAATTTGACGTTTTGCAGGAATACTCTGCTGATTCCATATAAATATGGTTAATATTTCTGATAGTACAAGAGCATTAAAAAAAATAAGCATAATTTTGTAATTGGGTAATTATTTTTCTATTACAATGAATCTTTCAACATACGATGGATTTAGAAAACTAACAAAGGATTACAGAAAACTAGCGCTTTACTGAAAACACAAAAACCAATTAAAAAAAAGAATTTTGATTTAGGAGTCAAAAGTGAGTAAAAACACGCTTTAGTATTACTCGAAATGAAGAACAAATAAACCATAATATGAACTCTGGAAATCCGATTATTCTCTATATACAATAGAGAATTTCAAGTTATGATACAAATTCTAAAGCTAGTTTATAGTCCTAATACTATTCAGATGGCTTCACTTTGAAATTGTCTACAAAATAACCGTGAAATGTCCCTAAAATACTTTATTTTTATACTGTAAAAAGTGTCCTTAAATGATTTACTTTTAGTGTACCAAAACTTATATACTGCTGTGTGTTTTCACTAAAGCACTCCATAATCCTACAAACATAGGAAAATGGCATCAGTTGGTTTATTTGTACTAGTTTTATTGATATGTATTAGCTAGACCGTAAAGAAATAATTTTTGTTCGTTTTAAATTCCAACTTCGCTCTTTACTTCCGTAGGAAAAACTTTTTTTTTTATTAATAATGTGATGCAATGAGAATAAATTAGCACAAAATCAAGTATTAAAAACAGGAATATTGATTTGGGAGTGAAAAGTGAGTACAAAGCCTGGCAACAATACACTAATCTATAAAGCTTTTCATAGTTTTACACCAGTTGTGACATAAGTAACTTTCAAATTAAAATTATCTTAAACTTAAGCTGAAAATGCGGTTATTTGTCTCTCTACAATAGTGAATTTCAAGCTATGATACAAATTCTAAAACTAGTCTATAGCCCTAATCCTAATGATATCAAGATGGATTTACTTCGTACGTTTCTTAAAAATAATCTTCACTTGTTGTTTCTAAAACCAAAACGACAGCCAGGAATTGAAATGAGCCATCGTGCAGAAGTGATACCAAATTAAATGAGAAAAAAAAATAAAGCAACAATCCTAAAATGAATAGTTATTTATCTTAAAAAGGATTGATCCTAAAAGGGATTGATAATATTTTTATTCTATAAAAAGTGTCCTTAATTGGTTTTCTTTTACTGTATCAAAACTCCTATATTATTTTGTGTTTTCAGTAAAGCGGTAGTTTTCTATAACCCTAGAAACACAGGGAAACATAATTAGTTGGTTTATTTGTACTAGTTTGATTGATATATATTAGATAGAATGTAAAGCAATGATTTTTGTCCGTTTTAAGTTTCAACTTCGCTCTTTACTGCCGTTGGAAAAACTTGGTTTATTTAGATTAATCTTTTCTCGTTTTTGATTCAAATTTAATGTAGAAACAACCCTGCCATGATCTTTTTTATTTATAAGGGGTAATTTCTGTTCGTTTTAAGTTTTAATGTCATTCCTTAGTTTCAGTTGAAAACTTATGAAGCTGTTTAAGGGCGTATTTAGAAGTTTATATTTATGCCTAGTTACTTTTTATAAATTTGACTTGATGGCACACTCCCATAAAGTGCACTTTCTGTTTTCCATCCATTTTTTTCAAATGAAGAAAGTGCCTTTTTCAATTAAATAACCAAAAAAAGGTGTTTTTCAAAACCTAGGCAGGAGCAAAAAATAAGGGGGCAAGGACATCCCTTCCCCTCAATTACCGCCGTTAGAAATTAGCACACAGGCTTCATAGCAGAGTCAAGTTTGAAGGTTTAAGTCAAAAGTGTTGATCATTCAAGCTTAATTTTTGGTGGATTTTTAGTTGAAAAGTTTTTAGTTTTAGTTAATTTGTTTTCACAATAATCTTTTACTTTTTTAAGATGATTAGAAGATTTATGAAACTTACACAGGGGGTTTGGAGGGGGTGTATATGTGACGGGTTCTTATAAACCTCCAGTTAAGGGCTTTGGACCATAATTGTTGCAATGGTACCGTCTTATGCTTCCAAACTCTTCCACTTAAGATGTGGCACCAAAAGTGCCGTTTTTAGTGCTGTATGGCAGCTACGGATGGTAAAATTGATAAAAAGCACGTAGATATGAGTAATAGCTTTAAAATGATCTTCCCGGGACATGCTTTGAAAAACGAGTGCATCACACTTGCAAAAATAGTGGATTATCTAAGAAGTAATGATAAGAAGGGACAAACCATGATTGAAAAAAAAATCCAAGGAGAATCGAACGCATGATAATCTAATTTGAAGTACAGCGCTATACTAAAAGAACCACGCCTCTAATAATCTAATCTATACAAACAATAATATAATCAAACACCCGCCCAGACACACAGGCAAAAAGAGTTTGAGAGACAAGAATACATACAAATACGTAAAATCAGACACAAAACTCGAAAGAGACATGCATTGGAATAAGCAAACACCTGCCCAAACACACAAGCGAAAAGAATGAAAGAGACTAAAACACATACAAATACGTAGATTCGGACACACAAACAAAGAAAGACATGCATTGGAATAAGCAAACAACCGCCCAGACACACAGGCAAAAAATAGTGAGAGAGACAAAAACACATAGTGAGAGAGACAAAACACGTACAAACACTTAAATTTAGACACACAAATCGAGAAAGACATGCATTGGAATGAGCAAACGCCCACCCAGACACAAAGACAAAAAGAGTGAGAGAGACAAAAACACATACAAATACGTGTGAGAGAGACAAAAGCAAATACAAATACGTAGATTCAGACACACAAACCGAGAAAGACATGTATTGGAATAAGCAAACACTCGCCCAGACACACAGGCAAAAAGAGTGAGAGAGACAAAAGCACATACAAATACGTGTAAGAGAGACAAAATCACATACAAATACGTAGATTCAGACACACAAACCGAGAAAGACATGATTTGGAATAAGCAAACACCCTCCCAGACACGCAGGCAAAAAGATCGAGAGAGACAAAAAACATACAAATACTGAGATTCAGACACAAAACTGAGACAGACATTATCTGTAATAAGAGCACACACACCCAGACACACACGCAAAAAAGGGAGAGGGACACAAATACATACAAATAAGTATATTAAGACACACGGACCGAGAAAGACATGAAGTGGAATAAGCAAAGACATGTCCGGACACACAGGCAATACGAGTTAGAAATAAATAAAGAAATACAAATAAATAGATTCAGACTTACAAACCTATAAAGACATGGATGTGAATAAACAAACCCCCGCCCAGACATAAAGGCAAAAAGTATGAGCGAGACAAAATCACATACGAATATTTAGATTCAGAAGAACAAACCGAGACAGACATGCAGTGTAATAAGCAAACACCCGCCCATACAAACAGGTAATAAGAGTGATAAAGACAAAACCCACACAAATACGTAGATTTAGACATACAAACCGAGAAAGACAGGCAGTGTAATAAGCAAACAACCGCCCAGATACACAGGCAAAAAAGATTTAGAGAGACAAAGACACATATTGAGAAAGACAAGAATATATACAAATACGTATATTCAGACACCCAATTTGACAAAAAGATGCATTGGAACAACAAAGCGTCCGCACAGAGACAAAAAACAAAATAGTGTGAGAGAAAAAAACAAAGACAAATCCGTATAATCAGACACACAAACCTATAAGACTTGAATTGGAATAAACAAACACCCTCACAGACACACATAAAAAAAGAGTGTGAGAGACAAAAACACATACCAAAACTTAGATTAAGACCCACAAACTGAGATATACATGCATTGGAATAAGCAAACACCCGCACAGAGACACAAACCAAAAGGGTGAGAGAGAAGAAAACACATACAAATACGTAGATTCAGACACAAAAACCGAGAAGACATGCATTGGAATAAGCAAACACCCGCCCAGACACACAGACAAAAAAAAGTGAGAGAGACAAAAACACGTACAAATTCGTAGATTCAGACACACAAACCGAGAAAGACATGCATTTGAATAAGCAAACACCCGCCCAGACACACAGGCAAAAAGAGTTGTAGAGACCAAAACACATACAAATACGTAGATTCAGACACACAAATCGAGAAACCCATGCACTGGAATAAGCAAACACCTTCCCAAACACACAAGCAAAAAGAATGAGAGAGACTAAAACACATACAAATACGTAAATTCAGACACACAAACCAAGAAAGACATGCATTTGAATAAGCAAACAACTGCCCAGACACACAGGCAATTATCAACTACTTGAATAAACAAGTTAGTCGGTATAGTGGTGTTTAGATTTTTCCATGGGCTTCCAAGAATTGTTCAATTATGGTTTCTTTCATGTTGACCGGAAGGTTAGGACGGGTACTGTTCTTTGGTTTGCTAACCTGGTTACTGAAATGCTTCCCCAATTTGGTCCGTATTTCGGTGTTGGGAAGGTCCCTAACTCCCTAATTTTGGCCGTTGCTGACTTTACGACCCCTGATTTTCCCATGAATATCTATGTTTCAATATTCTTTTTTTTTGCAGCTAATGATAAAAAGGCTTGGCCGAGGCAACATATTGAAATGCTGATTGCCCTCTATCACGAGCAGAAGGAGGTAGCAAAACAAATAAATTCTTTATTATGGAATAGGGTATCATCTGCTTTTTTAGAAGATGGAATACACTATTCTTCAGCGCAATTCCAAATTAAAAGGAAAAATCTGTAAAGGCAGTACAGTGATCAAAAAGATAAGGCAGGAAAAATAGTGGAAGCAGGAAAATAGTGGAAAAAAGTGGAGCAGGAACAATAGTTTGGGAAAATTAGGAAAACATGAAAGGGTTGACGGCCCCAAAACCAGAATGCATTGATGCAGTGACTGCTTCGAGCAGGGGGGGGGGGGTTGAGAATCCCTGCTAGCTCTGCATCACAATTGAAATCAAACCGAGTGCTAGAAGCAGATGTAGATCCAGAGCCTAAGATCCAGAGCAAAGAACCAGAGCCTAAGAGGGCCAAAAACTGCCAAAAACAGATGGTTTTGAACAGCTCACAAAGCAGATGTAGATCCAGAGCCTAAGATCCAGAGCAAAGAACCAGAGCCAAAGAGGGCCAAAAACAGATGGTTTTGAACAGCTCACAAATGATGCAAATTTAAGGCATCAGGAATGTTTAAAATTTGGACAAGAAGTTCATCAACAAAAAATGAAATACAAGTACGAATTACTTGAAGTAAAAAAGAAGCACTTAATACTGTGAAATTTTTGTTAGAAAAATTGAATAGTTAGTTTTGTTAAATTTTACTTTTATGTATATGAAAATTTTATTGAAGTTTTTTTTTTTTTTTTTTTTTTTTTTTTTTTTTTTTTTTTTAGAAGGGCTAAGGAAATTGAAAAAAAGGAATCTACAAACCAGTAAGGGAGGGAGATAGTAGTTAGAGTAGTTAGGAAGGGTGATACCTCACAGGCCGCATTTCAATGCCAAATCATCCCAGTTATCATTAAACCACCAGAAAAGTACAAAATTATCTCGAAGAGAGAGACGAGGGGAGGTTGAGGTAGAAATCGAAGCATAATCATCTGGTCTGTAACCAGGCTATTTGTTTGGGGGGGGGGGCAAAAAAAAGGAAATAAACGCATCAAAAACGTGAAATTGATATATCCTTATTATTTCTGGGAATATTTCGGGTCTACGCTGTTATTATAAAAGGAATTTTCTTCAAATAAATTTAAAGAGAAAATGCAACTTTACTCTTGATTAATATTTATGCAATTGGCTACGCTAACAAATGTTTAAACATAGAAAGTAACATACTAATCAGTAAAAAGCGGTAACTATTTATTTAATAATTATAAAAGTCTCGCAATGCGGTCCCTTTTTGTTCTGGCAGCGGCTGTGGAATTAGAGATATTATTCTCTGAATTAATTGTAGCTGCTTCGCCTGAGCTCAGCTCTTCTGAATCTTCAAAATGGAGATCATTCTCGTCAATGCAAAAGTTATGCAAGGCGCATGCTGCAATTACTGATTTGCAAATAAATGGAAGGTCAGGGGAATCAAAAGACTTAAGTTTTCTAAAAAGACTTTTTAACTGTCCAATCGCCCTTTCAACAGACATTCTTGTAGCAGACAGTTTAAAGTTGTACCTAACCTGACATTCAGTTAGGTTACCGGTATCGCTGTATGGTGAAGTAACCGGTCAAAAAGTGGGTACGCTGCATCGCCGATTAAATGGCTATCATCAGGAAAAAATAAAGTATTGGTTTGTAAACCAGTGCCAATTTCTGAAAACATAAAAAAATGGGCATCATGCATTGACCCTGGCTGCCCTACATAACAGTCAGTAAATTTCAATTTATGTTGGCACACAACCTGCAATTGCAGAGAATGAAACCACTTTCTGTTGATGTATGTTCCCGGAGAATGTCGAGGGGCTGTGATTGGGATATGTGTTCCATCTATAGCACCAAGAACTCCTGGAAACGCAGTAGTTGAACTATTAGCAGAAATTATGTTTTGTGCTTCAGTAGCCCCTGACCACTTTATTGTTGTTGATGCCAATTCGAAAATTGCGTCAATAGTGCTTCTTAGTAATCGGCACACTGTTGACTTAGACACACCAAAAGACATCCAACGGACCTGTAGCACTCTGGGGTTGCCAGAGTCCATAAAGTTATGAGGAGCATCTTGTCTGGTGATGTTGTTCTTGTCTTATTCTCTAGGTTTACCTTAATTGTTTCTAAGAGAAGATTGAAATTACTTCTATGAAGTCTGCAATGAGTTTTAAAATCATAATCCGCCATTCTCTCTAGGACTGTTTCTGCATATCCTGCTACCTTTGGCACATTTCGTCTCGGTATGGTTGTTGTTGAAGCTCTTGTCTAAAAAGAGAAAAAAAAATTGTATTAGGAAGTATTTTGAAGCCACGGATAAGCCTTGACTATGAAACCAAGAAGATAGTATTTCTTGAATTTTTGATTTGACCATTGTTATGAAGAAAAACCTATTGTTTTGAAACTAAGCTGGAAAAATTCCAACTGGTATAAGAGTAAATAAGATTTAAAAAGAATTTTTATATTTATTCACTTTTATAAATTTGACTTAATAAGGATCTCACAAAGAACCAGGTGGTACGCAAAAAGTACAGTTTGGGTTTGCTGTCCCATTCTTCAAAATGAACATTTCAAAAAAGGACTATATCGATCCTCTCCGTTTTTTCCCCAAAGTTACCTGATCAGAATGTTGAGACAACCATTTTGTTTAGTATAGTTGAAAGAGCAAATAACTAGGTCTTTAGGTATAAAATAACCCCCCATAGTCCGTCAGAAGAGGCCTGTAAGTTATGAAATTTGCCCTTTGCTTACCCATAGTATTTGTTATTGGGAAGTATCAGACATTCTTTGGGACCAGGAGCGAGGGGGGGGGTTGTTGTGCTTAGGGTGAATTTCTTTAAGGTGAATTTTCTTTGGGGAGGAAATTTCCAGGGCTTTAATTTTTTAGGGGAAATGCTGCACGGGGGGGGGGGTGTCATAATTACTAAACAAAATTCTTTTTAATTGTCTTACATTTTCTTTGCCAAATTTTACATGTGGGGATGTTCTGGGGAACTATCCAAGGGCTATTTTCCGTGTGTTTTGATTTCCGAGAAATAATTTCCACGGAATGGGGTATATCTGGAGCTATCGAGAAACAAATTAGAGATTAAAGTCTTATCCAAATGAAAGAGCGCTAAGGAGAATTTTTCAACCTGAATCATCAACACGCCCGAACGGAGCGCGGGCGGGGGATCTCCAGCCGGGATAGACCTGCCGGGAAGAAATTGCACGGGAGGGGAGGGGGGTACAATTTACGTTGGATTAAATTTCCAAGTATATTTTATGGAGGCTGAGTCAGATTTCCGGCATCATTTCAAAACCAATCACATATTACTTTGAGTTAAAAAAAAACTTGTACTTTAATTAGTCACGGAATAAAAAAATCTGATATTCATCGTTATTTAACGATCAACTATCACGCAACTAGCCTCCTTCCTGCATCCCTTATTCTCCTGAAGACATCCGAATGAAATTATGAGAAAACCATTTGATCCATGCTAAAAAAAAACCATAAGAAAGGAAAAAATGTGAAATTAATATTTAATCTCTCTCGATTTCTTGGAATATTTCTTGGCAACAGTTTTATTATGGAAGTAAAGAGTAATATTAGGCCCTAAAATGAGAAGAGGTTATTCTGTAAGGGAGGGAAACTCCCCCTTTCTAACCCCAATCGCCCCCTCCCGCGCGCCGTAACTTCGGTGGGGGCAATTTACTTCATAAATTGACCGAAATAGTATTTTTTTTATACTTCTAAAGTGATTGAGGACCAACCAACCACGACGGGGGAGGGGGATGGAGTCGTTTTTCAGGGGGTGGGCGATGGCTCCCAATTATTTATAAAAAAATTTTTGTTAATATTGAGCCGTGTCGGGGTTTACTTAGTTTATTACCAGGAATTGTGATAAAACAAATTTTGAACTAGCTAAAAGTAAATAATAATAAACGATAATATAATGCAACAGTTTCGTAACAACAACAGCAGAAAAGTAACTAAAACATAATCAGCAAGGTGCTAAACTAGAATCTTCCCCCAAAACCTGATATATTTGGTGGTATTTGTAACTTAGGTTGTACAAAATAACAATTTTACACTATTGGCGTGGCACAATACTAATTGACAAATTTCACGGATGCAGGGGTTACATATAAAGTCAACCCAAAAGTCAAGATCTGATAAACGTTGCTATTAGTTTCTTTTCATGGGAATCAATTTGAATTTTATATTAAGAAAATCTGTAGGATACTCCTGAGGGACCCTCACCTCATTTTATCATGATGTTACATATTACCATGTGTTTCAACTGTAAGGAAGGATCGACATTAAATAATCCGTCGTCCCTGGTAAAAGTGTTATAAGGGTGGCTTGGATTTCGTTTTCACGGAAATCGATTTGAATGTTGTCCTGAGGAAACGAAACTTAAAAAAAAACACAGAATATATGAAATTGTTATCTACTCCCTTATGATTTCAGGCACTATTTCGGGTCCACGCTGCTATTATGAATGTAAAGAGTAACATTAAACCAGTGACGGATCTAGGGGACGAGGGAGTGCCTCCCCCCCTAGCGTAGTCTAAAGTAGTGTAATTTACTTAATCAACTCAAGTTTGCGATAATTAAATTTGCTCTTAACGCAATTTTATCGGATCAACCTATTCCCCCCCCCTAAGTAAATACAATCCCAGATGGAGTTTTGTTGATACCTGTCTTAAAATCAATATGTCAGAATAAAATGGGTTCCGGCGATTTCCTCCCAAAAAAATTCCCCCCCCCCTCATAATACTCATAACTGTTTCAGGCGAAAATTACATTCGAATACACAACACGTGGAGTGCACGTGGTCAATGTTGTTATCCTCATACTTATCCATAGCGTTCAATGTAACACGTGGCCGGATAATTATTTGTTGTTATCTTTTGTTGTTATCCTGACAACACGTGTCAGGATAAGTCGGATAAGTTATGGAAAACACTCTTTGTTTTTACTGGTTGATCTTTTTGGTAGCACTTAAAACCAGGCATTCTAATTTCCTTTGAGCAGGTATAGATCTGTCTCTTGTAAAAAAAATAATTCCAGCTTTATTATAAGTACCATACTGGAAAAGATCTTCAGGCATATTCGAAGTGAAATAAAAAGCTGGGCACTTAGTTAGTTAGAATTAAGTACTCCATTTTTCCTATCTCTTGAAAATGAGATTGAAAAGTAATTCGTTGCAGTACCATTTGTTGTGTTTTCATTCAGGGCTTTGGACACTGTTGGAACAAATCAGAAAACCCTGTTGTAGAAGTTGAAGTGTCTTTAAGTTTTATAATTTGTTCATTGCTTACAGATAGTATTTGTTATTATTAAACATATGGACATTTTTTGCCGGAGAATTTCGTACAGGGGGGGGGGCGGGGATGTTTTGGCAAATTTTTATTGGGAAGAAAAATTTATTGTAATTATTTCCTTTCAGCAGGGATCAAATTGTCTGGCAAGATTTTTCCGCAAGAAAGACCGAAAAATGTCTGTATGTTTTCCAATAGCAACTACTATCTGTAAGCAATGGAAAAATTACAGAACTTATAAAGGTACTTTAGTTTCTAGTGTGTGGTTCTCTGATTGTTTTGTAGTTAGGGATAGAGGGAGATACCTCAAAGGGTGCGTAGTAAGACCGAAACATCACAGCTCTCATTGAGTCTTTAGATAAAGACCGAGTTAGTTATAAGGGAGAGTCAATGAGAGGGTGGAGGTAGAAATTTATCTATAATTTCCTTGTAGTTCTGTACCAAGAGCTATCTTTTTGCTCAATGATGTTGGTTTTTCCACTTTTATTGCTTATATAAAACATAAAAATTTTTTGTTGTTATTGTGAGACTAGAAAATCACAAAGTTGAGCAGTCATTCTGCTTGTTTGTATGTTTTGAATAATTACAACCCCTGCTGGAGCTTTGTTGATATCAGTCTTTCATTTAATTTGTCTACATAAACAATATTGTTTATGGTGAAGGCACTAGCAGAGGGAACACAGACACATGGAGCCATCAACTTAGTTTTACACAAAAAAAGAGCACAATGTCTTGAGCTGAAGACAAAATGACGGAAAGTATGTTGTAAGTTGTTGGCTCATATGATTAAAAACCACTTCCAATCAATCTTATTAATTAATTTCTTTTTTTTACTTTTATATTTAATTGCCTATAAAAAAAACAAGCCTTTAGCCAGCGAAATGGGGTTCTTGTATGTCATCCCGCCATCTAGAAGTTGTAGTGCGTCGCAGAGGGTTTTGTTGCACCATTTACATTCAAACTGTTTAGTATTGATGGTGCGGCTGTCCCCCCAAAAAAATCATATCCGTTTCGGGATTTGTCGGATTTTCAGCAAAAACTGATATTTGTCCAGTAACTTCGTTTTTTTTTATGAATAAGAATTTTCAAACTTGTCAAATTGGCGGTCTGTTTTGTTAGCGATTTTTAAAATACTCTAAACTAGATGGAGGAAGGGAAAACTTTTGAAGATTTGCACATGTGTTTTATATTATTAGTCTGATTTTGTGTACCTTGTTGTCCAAGGAGGGGGACTGTTATTTCCCTATTCAAGGCATTCCTCCATGCTGATTCCAATGGTACAATTTTAATTTTGATCTGACGCCATTTTCAAGGAGTTTTAGTTTTTTTTAATCACCATAAATTTCTTTTCGCAATAAACTTTTACTTTTAGGATGAACCTACATAATAGTTACCATTCGTGAATCAGTGTTAGATGGCAATTTTTTTTCACTAGGTTGTTTTTCTTTAAACGCGTTTTTTAATTTTAAAATACGGTACTATGTGCTGTGGTTCCTGGCTTTTTAATAGCAGTAACACTAGAAGAGAAAACGCTTGAGCGTACAACACCAGAAAAAATTGTTGAAAATTAAAAAAATGGAACATTATGTAATACTAACATTTATTTTTGAGTAGTTTAATAGACTTTGGGTGGTTGATAACTTGTCAACTGCATCTGAAATGTTACAATTGGTAGAAGATCGCCTTGAGCATACTCAACACGATTTTCTGCTTGCATTTGAAGGTGAATTTGTTGCCAGAACAACCCTACCAAAGCCAGCACAATTCTCAAGCAGGCTCACTTCGCTCACTAGTTCTGTTGTGGGATATCCCCTATTAGAAAGCAAATTTTGAATATAACCATCATTTCATCGCAAATTCCTTTAATTTCCTTTGGTAATTAAGAAAATTATTAAATTTTTACCTATGAAACGCAATTTCGTTTTCAAGTGTCATAAACCCTAACGGTGCATGAGTATCAAGGATTGATATGTTAGTGTGACTATTTGGACACTAGCTAGAGTAATAAGTTAGTGTTATTCTGCTGTTTTTTTTACCATTCATCAAGTTAGTCAGCTTTTCAAAAATTTACAATTTTGTTGTTAATCATTTGTTATACTTTGGTTTGGTGTTAAGTGATATTCTATTTATATAAATCGGTAAAGGAAAATCTGAATATTCAGCCTGGAGATTTGAAATTGTGAAAGCGAGAAGCAAATTGTGAGAAAAACTATAGTTCTGGATATCTAATTTAAAGATGCCTGAAACTGTATCCCATATAGGTAATAGCAAACCTAGGTTTTTCAGTAGCTTAAAGACTTGGTCACTATTGGACTGTTTGAGCAGCTTCTTTGGTACAAAATATAGGACTGCTCGAGCCTCAGCTAAGGTAAAAAGAATGTAGTGTAGTAGACTGTTAGGACAGCAGCGACAAGGCAGTCTTTATCAACTACTTGAATAAACAAGTTAGTCGGTATAGTGGTGTTTAGATTTTTCCATGGGCTTCCAAGAATTGTTGAATTATGGTTTCTTTCATTTTGACCGGAAGGCTAGGACGGGTACTGTTCTTTGGTTTGCTAACCTGGTTACTGAAATGCTTCCCCAATTTGATCCGTATTTCGGTGTTGGGAAGGTCCCTAACTCCATATTTTGGGCCGTTGCTGACTTTACGACCCCTGATTTTCCTATGAATATCTATATTTCAACATTCTGATTTTTTTTGCAGCTAATGATAAAAAGGCTTGGCCGAGGCAACATATTGAAATGCTGATTGCCCCCTATCAAGAGCAGGAGGAAGCAGCAAAACCAATAAATTCTGTATTCTGGAATAGAGTGTTATCTGCTTTCTTAGAAGATGGAATACACTATTCTTCAGCACAATTCCAAATTAAAAGGAAAAATCTGAAAAGGCAGTACAGGGATCAAAAAGATAAGGCAGGAAGTAGTAGAGCAGGAAAAATAGTTTGGGAAAATTATTAAAACAGGAAAGGGTTGAGGGCCACAAAACCAGACGGCATTGATGCAGTGAATGCTACGAGTAGGTGGGGGGGGGGGGTTGAGACGCGCTGCGAACTCTGCATAACAAATTGAAATCAAACCGAGTGCTAAAAGCAGATGTAGATCCAGAGAAAAGAACCAGAGCCTAAGAGGGCCAAAAACTGCCAAAAACAGATGGTTTTGAACAGCCCACAAAGCAGATGTAGATCCCGAGCCTAAGATCCAGAGCAAAGAACCAAAGCACAAGAGGGCCAAAAACAGATGGTTTTGAACAGCTCACAAATGATGCGAATTTAAGGCATCAGGAATGTTTAAAATTTGAACAAGAAGTTCATCAACAAAAAATGAAATACAAGTATGATTTACTTGAAGTAAAAAAAAGAAGCGCTTAAGACTGTGAAATATTTTTAGAACAAATTGAATAGTTAGTTTTGTTAAATTTTAATTTTAAGTATATGATAATTTTATTGAAGTTTTTTTTTTTATAAGTGCTAATGAAATTTAAAAAAATTAATCTACGAACCTGTTAGGGAGGGAGATAGTAGTTAGAGTAGTTAGGAAGGGTGATACCTCACAGGGCGCGTTTCAATGCCAAAACATCCCAGTTATCATTGAACCACCAGATAAGAACAAAAATATTTCGAAGAGAGAGACGAGGGGAGGGGGAGGTGGAAATCGATGTATAATCATCTGGTCCGTAACCAGGCTATTTGTTTGGGGGGGGGCAAAAGAAATTATAGAAACACATCAAAAACGGGAAAATGATATCTCCTTATGATTTCTGGGAATATTTCGGGTCTACGCTGTTATTATAAAAGGAATTTTCTTCAAATAAGTTTAAAGAGAAAATGCAACTTTACTCTTGATTAATATTTAGATGATTATGCAATTTGCTACGCTAACAAATGCTTAAACACAAAAAGTAACATACTGATCAGTAAAAAACGGTAACTATTTATTTAATAATTATAAAAGTCTCGCAATGCGGTCCCTTTTTGTTCTGCCAGCGGTTGTGGAATTAGATATATTATTCTCTGAATTAATTGTAGCTGCTTCGCCTGAGCTCAGCTCTTCTGAATCTTCAAAATGGAGATCATTCTCGTCAATGCAAAAGTTATGCAAGGCGCATGCTGCAAATACTGATTTGCAAATAAATGGAAGGTCAGGGGAATCAAAAGACTTAAGTCTTCTAAAATGACTTTTTAACTGTCCAATCGCCCTTTCAATAAACATTCTTGTAGAAGACAGTTTAAAGTTGTACCTAACGTGACATTCAGTTAGGTTACCGGTATCTCTGTATGGTGTAAGTAAGCGGTCAGAAAGTGGGTACGCTGTATCGCCGATTAAATGGTTATCATCAGGAAAAAATAAAGTATTGTTTTGTAGAACAGTGCTAATTTCTGAAAACCGAAAAACACGGGCATCATGCATTGACCCTGGCTGCCCTACATAACAGTCTAAATTTCAGGTTATGTTGGCACACAACCTGCAATTGCAGAGAGTGAAACCCCTTTCTGTTGATGTATGTTCCCAGAGACTGTCAAGGGGCTGTGATTGGGATATGTGTTCCATCTAGAGCACCAAGATCTCCTGGAAACCCAGTAGTTGAACTATTAGCAGACATTATATGTCGTGCTTCAGTAGTCCCAGGCCACTTTATTGTTGTTGATGTCACTTCGAAAATTGCATCAATAGTGCCTCTTACTAATCGGCACACTATTAACATAGACACACCAAAAAGACATCCAACGGACCTTTAGTACTCTGTGGTTGCCAGAGTTCATAAAGTTATGAGGAGCATCTTGTCTGGTGATGTTAGCCTTGTCTTATTCTCTAGGTTTACCTTAATTGTTTCTAAGAGAAGATTGAAAGTACTTCTATGAAGTCTGCAATGAGTTTTAAAATCATAATCCGCCATTCTCTCTAGGACTGTTTCTGCATATCCTGCTACCTTTGGCATATTTCGTCTCGGTATGGTTGGTGTTGAAGCTCTTGTCTAAAAAGAGAAAAAATTTTTGTATTAGGAAGTATTTTGAAGCCATGGATAAGCCTTGACTATGAAAACAAGAAGATAGTATTTCTTGAATTTTTGATTTGACCATTGTTATGAAGGAAAACCTATTGTTTTGAAACTAAGCTGGGAAAATTCCAACTGGTATAAGAGTAAATAAGATTTGAAAAGAATTTTTATATTTATTCACTTTTATAAATATGACTTAATAAGGATCTCACAAAGTACCATGTGGTACGCAAAAAGTACAGTTTGGGTTTGCTGTCCCATTCTTCAAAATGAACATTTCAAAAAAGGGCTATATCGATTCTCTTTGTTTTTTCCCCAAAGTTACCTGATCAGAATTTTGAGACAGCCATTTTGTTCAGTATAGTTGAAAGAGCAAATAACTAGGTCTTTAGGTGTAAAATAACCCCCCATAGTCCGTCAGAAGAGGCCTGTAAGTTATGAAATTTGCCCTTTGCTTACCTATGGTATTTGATATTGGGAAGTATCAGACATTCTTCGGGACCGGGACCGGGGGGGGGGGTTGTGCTTCGGGTGGATTTTCTTATGGTGAATTTTATTTGAGGGGGAAATTTCGGGGGTTCTAAGTTTTTAGGGGAAACGCTGCATGGGGGGGATGTCATAATTACTAAACGAAATTCTTTTTAATTGTCTTACATTTTCTTTGCCAAATTTTACATCTTGGGATGTTCTGGGGAACTATCCGAGGGCTATTTTCCGCGAGTTTTGATTTCCGGGAAATAGTTTCCACGGAATGGGGTATTTCTGGAGATATCGAGAAACAAATTAGAGATTAAAGTCTTATCCAAATGAAAAAGCGCTAAGGAGAATTTTTCAACCTGAAGCTGAGTCAGATTTACCGGCATCATTTCAAAACCAATCACATATTACTTTGAGTTAAAAAAAACTTATACTTTAGTTAGTCACGGAAAAAAAAAATCTGATCTTCATCGTTATTTAACGATCAACTATCATGCAACTAGCCTCCTTCCTGCATCCCTTATTCTCCAGAAGACATCCGAATGACATTATTAAGCAAGAAAAACGGGTTTTAATGCGAAAGCCATTTGATCCATGCTAAAAAAAAACTTGAAGAAATGAAAAAATGTGAAGTTAATATTTAATCTCTCTCGATTTCTAGGAATATTTCTGGGCAACAGTGTTATTATGGAAGTAAAGAGTAATATTAGGCCCTAAAATGAGCAGAGTTTATTCTGTAAAGGAGGGAGACTCCCCCTTTCTAACCCCAAGCTCCACCTCACGATCGTAAGTAACTTTGGAGGGTGCCCATTACTTCAGAAATTGACTGCTCTAGTCTTTTTTTTTGAAGTCGAAAGTGATTGAGGACCAACCGACCGCGACGGGGGAGGGGGATGGAGTCGTTTTTGGGGAGTGGACGATTGCGCTCAATTATTTATATAAAAATTTTGGTTACTATCGATCCGTGTCGTGGTTTACTGAGTTTATTACCACGAACTGTGATAAAACAAATTTTGAACTAGCTAAAAGCAAATAATAATAAACGATAATATAATCCAACATTTTCGTAACAACAACAGCAGAAAAGTAACTAAAACATAATCAGCAAGGTGCTAAACTAGAATCTTCCCCCAAAACATGCTATATTACCTGGTATTTGTAACTTAGGTTGTACAAAATAACAATTTTACACTATTGGCGTGGCACAATACTAATTGACAAATTTCACGGATGCAGGGAAATTGATTTGAATTTTGTCTTGAGGAAAAGAAACTTAAAAAACAACAGAAAATATGTTAAATTGATATCTACTCCCCTTATGATTTCTGGGAATATTTCTTGTATTCGCTGTTATTATTAATGTAAAGAGTAACATTAAACCAGTGACGGATCTAGGGGGCGATGGAGCGCCTCCCCCCCCCCCCTAGCGTAGTCTAAACTAGTGTAATTTACTTAATCAACTCAAGTTTTCAATAACTCAAGTTTGAACTAGCTAAAAGCAAATAATAATAAACGATAAAATAATGCAACAGTTTCGCAACAACAACAGCAGAAAAGTAACTAAAACATAATCATCAATGTGCTAAACTAGAATCTTCCCCCAAACCATGCTATATTACCTGGTATTTGTAACTTAGGTTGTACAAAATAACAATTTTACACTATTGGCGTGGCACAATACTAATTGACAAATTTCACGGATGCAGTGAAATTGATTTGAATTTTGTCATGAGGAAAAGAAACTTAAAAAACAACACAAAATATGTGAAATTGTTATCTACTCCCCTTATGATTTCAGGGACTATTTCTGGTAAACGCTGTTTTTATGACTGTAAAGATTAAAATTAAACCAGTGACGGATCTAGGGGGCGATGGAGCGCCTCCCCCCCTAGCGTAGTCTAAACTAGTGTAATTTAGTTAATCAACTCCAGTTTTCAATAATAAAATTTGCTCCTAACGCAATTTTATCGGATCAACCTATTCCCCCCCCCCTCAGTAAATACACTCCCTGATGAAGTTTTGTTGATACCTGCCTTAAAATCAATTTGTCTGAATAAAATGGGTTCCGGTGATTTCTTCCCGCGACAATCCCCCCTCCCTCATAATCCTCATAGTTGTTTCAGGCTAAAATTACATTCGAATACACAACACGTGGAGTGCACGTGGCCAATGTTGTTATCCTCATACTTATCCATAGCGTTCCATGTAACACGTGGCCGGATAAGTGTTTGTTGTTATCTTTTGTTGTTATCCTGACAACACGTGTCAGGATAAGTCGGATAAGTTATGGAACGCAGTCCATGTGTTATCATTTGCATTGAATTTTTCTTCTTTTCTCAAGATGAATTGGTACCAGGGTTACCGACAGACCAAACAATTTCGTAATGTCCAAGCTCTTATAAACGTTACTTTTTCGTAACTTTTGAGAGGAAAGTCTCAGTGTCAGGCAGGGGGCCTTAATCACACGAACAAGCGAGGACCGTGAAGGGGGGGTGGGTGTTGCCTGTGTGTAAAAAAAACAAATAATTAAAATGATCTTCTTTATTCTTAAAAAGAAAATTTCTCTAGATTGTCCTTAACCCTTTCGCGCTGAGGACCTTGTTTTTGCAAGACCAATATTATCGAAGACACATTTTCAACTAATCTGATGCTCCTGATCACGAATCTGATGTTTAAAAAGACGTCACTCAACTCAAAGTATGAAATTTTCTACTGTGACATAGATGGTACGTCAGTGACTGCGCTTTTTCGATCTGTGACAGATATGACCCGTCAGCTAGTGAAGCTTTTCAGTCCTTGACATAATAACCTGTCAGCGCTTACTGCTTACCAAAAAAATATTCAAATATTAATGAAGAAAGCGTTCAAAAGTAAAAAAAGTAGATAAGAAAAGAAAAAAAAGTCTTCAAGTTAACCATAAGGATTCATTTCACTCGATTTCATGGTACTCCAGGAAACAGTTGGTCTCCTTGCTAATACACAGGGTCACACTGCAAGCTTGGCAATAAGTAAAAGGCTTCCACTCTATTCCTTTAAGGGAACACATCTCACACCTTTGTCGTTTCTCTAGAAGACGAGGCCAATGAATGCCATGGTTTTTCAGCCGTATGTCGGCACTCACACTTTCCATCGTCTTTCTACGTTTTGTGCTCGAAACCGTCCTGGGACTCCTGGGAGATCTACCGTTCCTAGATGGCTTCGCAGAAACTGAAAGTACAAAGGCCTGCACAACGTGCCTTTTGAAATCAAGAAGTGCCATCGAGCGGTTTTCGCGGTACGAAACGTAAGCATTGCAGACTGCCATGTCGACGAAGCCGAAGAAAAGACGATGCCACCACTTCATGGATTTGCGCTCTTGACCGTAGATTGCTCTCAGCGTATCCGCCTTGTTGACCCCACCCATAAACCGATTGTAGTCTTTAATAATGAGAGGGCACTTTATGAGCAAGGTTTTTCCATCTTTCTGCTTTCTGATAACTCCCCCTCCTTCATAACCGTGGTAGTTCGAAGCCATCATAACTGCACGATTATCCTTCCACTTAAATACTCTTGTGTGTTTCGATTTGGCCTTGAAGTCAAACTGTCCTCGAAGAAGCATTTTGTCTTCTTTTAGTACCGGGAGGCCTTTTCTGTTTCCTCGTTTCGTTCCGCACGCATGTATCGTTTCTGTGTAGAGGTACTCCAAAAGTGGCAACGAAGAAAATAAGTTGTCAAACATAACAATATAGCCTTTCTCTTTGAGGCTAGCTGTCATTTCACAAACCACTCTGCCTCCTAAGCCAAATCGTGCAAATATTTGGTCTGCGTTGACCTTGCTGCCTTGATATACCTCAAATTGATGGATGAATCCAGTGCTGCTTGCTCTACACCATATTTTATATCCTCTCTTGATAGGCTTTTGACTATTGTACTGCTTTAATGATGACCTCCCTTTGAAGAGGATAATTGATTCATCGACTTTTTTCTCGCGAGTCCCATGGTTTGCTTTGCTGAACTGCATATTTAGCAGTTCTATTACTTCTCGAAGCTTGTACAGTTTGTCTTGGCCATCCTTAAGGCACTTGGTATTATCACTACAATGCAAGAATCTGAGGATTTGCAGGAAACGATCGCGAGGCATTGCTCTAGCAACGAAGGCGACATGAAGATCAGAATCGCACTGCCAGTAAGATCGAATCGATGGAAGCTGATGATAGCCCATGAGCAGGTTGATGGCGATGAACGTCAGGAGCTCTTCTTTTGTCAGCTTCAGGGTTTTGCTATGCTGCGTTGCATATAGGTTTGACTGAAAAACCACAAGGTCAAGGAATTCATCCCCAAATATCTCGACAAAGTAGTCTGAACAGGTCTTGCAATCTTGAAAGAAATCGAGGTTAACTTCAGTTGGCTCCGAGAAGTCACTCACTTGTGTCTTGCATTTCGTTCTAGTCCAAAGCAAGTTTGATAGCGGTTCGTTCGAATCGGATTCAGTATCACCAATATCACTGTCATTTGACGACGAAGTTTTCGCATCAGTATCGTCTAGAAGATCTCCTACAGGAGGATCAATACTAACTTCGTTGAGAAGACCCTGGTCCTGTAAAGCAGTGACTTCTGGGGGAACTGAATCAAGGATATCTCCAGTCATTTTGAAACTGCTGTCAGGAACACAAGAGCTTGATGTTCCTGATAAATATGCGTCAGAGACGACAACATCAGACGTGTCGATGTCAGTGAAATCGTTGATACGCAAGGGTTTCAGCTCTACGTAATTGTTGAGAAAGGAACGATTTTCGAGAGGGTCTTCCGCAAATAGGTCAGGACCTATGTCTGCTTGGTTGTATTGTTCGTCAACGTCAGTGTCCCCTCCATTATCTTCAGGTATATCCTCTTCAAGGTATGCCAAGATTTGTGAGTCTGTAAGGTTCCTTCGTTTCGTCATGGCAACTGGAAACAAGAGATTTGATGTCCAGGTTATTGTATCCAGGCCCAAAAAAGCCTGTAGGGTTAACAAGATTAACATTAGCAAGATTAGCAATAAACAAGAAAACCATATTTAACCACTAGTAGCTAAACAGTACCTGCTGATGGGTCACAAATGTCACGGATGAAAAAACGGCACTCGCAGACGTAACATGTATGTCACGGGTCAGAAATCAGCAGATGCTGACGTAACATATCTGTCACAGCTGTTTATTTGCTTTTTGTAGTCCACTGAGAAAGCAAAACAATTTAAAATTAACATCAAAATTTTTTACAGACAATGGAAATCCTAACGAACTATTACACAATTCCTTACCTCAAGTTACGAGCTCACCCTAGGCGAAATAAACAAGGTTATTTGACTATTTCAGTTTTACTGTATGCTCTCCGGCAAGAATGAGTCTGATAGCCCCTAGGATGGTCAACCACCATCGTCCGACCCACCATCTTGCAGCTCTTGAAACAGCAAATTTAGTGATACCAAATTAGACTAGATGTCTTTAGTAGAAAAAAAGGAAAAATTCCTAAAGTTGCGTGACATAATGGTCAAGTCAGGCACGAAAGGGTAGATCATGTCGGCTGTCCTCTTCCAAAACCAAGCATCTACAT
Source organism: Artemia sp. Qi Xiang Cuo (assembly GCF_049724085.1). Taxonomy (NCBI): domain Eukaryota; kingdom Metazoa; phylum Arthropoda; class Branchiopoda; order Anostraca; family Artemiidae; genus Artemia; species Artemia sp. Qi Xiang Cuo. Next base: position 74,705,844 of record NC_142804.1, read on the forward strand.
TTTTCAAGTTCCCGAGAAAATCGTAAAATAGTGATTTTTTTTATTTTCTATGCTGGAATAGCTGATGATGATACACAACTTTGTCAATAGGTATTCCGGAGTCGACTTAGTAGTGAGAAGAATTTTTTTGCACAATTTTCTTTTTAAAACTTCAGTAAATGTAGATTCTAGGTTTTGGCAGCGGTTTTCTTTGCTAGAAACTGAGTATTCTACCGCCAAAACCTATTATCTACACCAAATTTTATTTTAAATTGAGATCTTGAAGTAAAAATGAAGATAAATTTTTACTTCGAATAAAAAGAAAGGAGAACTAAACACATAGCTTATCAGAGAGCTTTATTCTTTGTATGGGTCGTGTTCATCTTCGATGAGATTTAGGCTTTCGTCGGAAACCGGAAGCTCCTTCGAAAATTTCTTTTGATTTGCCGGCTTCATCGGACACAGCTTGTTAACAGTTGAAACTTTTTTCTGGCTTTGAACACCCCTTGGAACAGAGCTGGGATCTGGAAGCTGCTTGATATTGAATTTATTCTGAAGAAACAAGCATTGCTTTTCCTCTTCGTCGAAATCTTGGAGGAATTTCAAACCGTTGAAACCTTTTTGAAAGGTAGCTGCAAAAATTGACTGTAACTTTTGTAGGGGTGAATCCTTTTTACCGGGGTTTCTTTTCTTGGATTACCAATCCCTGAAATCCTTTAGCTGTTCCTTTATTTGATGATTAATGGTCATTAATGATTGGAACTATCTAAGTGAGAAGACAGTGTATTTAACATCAGCTGAAGTTTTTAAAAGGAGACTCGAAAAAGAATGGGAAGCCGAACCTTCCAGATACAACTGGAGCTGCCCATCACCGGTGTCTCATAAATAGTGATTGATATATGCGTACATACAACAGAGTTAAATAATTTCTTAGACCACACTGCTTTTCCATTTACGAAAAATTAAGCAGGAAAAACGGGTTTTAATTTTTATAAAGCAGTGAATACAATAAAATAAACACTTAATTAAACAAAAATACTCCGAATATTTCGGCCCCACGTCCGGGAGCCTTTCTCAACGGAAAAAAAAGAAAAGAAAAAAATGAAACAAAAAATTTTCTTATTAAAAACCTTAACTTACATCAAAATAAAAACATACTAAACACATAGAGAAAAAAACAACAAAAGAAAAAACATAAATAAATAGGAAACAAAACTCACATATTAAATAAACACTTCCATTCACTGGCGTATAAACAAAATCAAATGTCCATATTGATTCAAAAATACGCCAGTGAATGGAAGTGTTTATTTAATATGTGAGTTTTGTTTCCTATTTATTTATATTTTTTCTTTTGTTGTTTTTTTTCTCTTTATGTGTTTAGTATGTTTTTATTTTGATGTAAGTTAAGGTTTTTAAAAAGAACATTTTTTGTTTCTTTTTTTCCTTTGAGAAAGGCTCCCGGACGTGAGGCTGAAATATTCGGAGTATTTTTGTTTAATTATATTTTTTTATTTTATTGTATTCACTGCTTTATAATAATTAAAACCCGTTTTTCTTGCTTAATTTATACAACAGAGTTGTGCTAGGATGCTGATGCCGCTTGTCATACCAACCAACGCACATACTCTATCAGAAATTGACGTTGTGCGGCGGTGTCTACTCTAAACTACAGAAAAATGGTCCCCTTGATCTCACCTATCTGTGTTCACCGTTACCAAGTGGGCTTAAATTGCATGTATCCTATCACACTCTTAGTCGGAAGACGTATCATTGGGCCATAAACACAGTCACAACCCTGTTCTTTTTACATTTTGTGTAAATAGTTTTTTAACTGCCATCTCAACAACGGAGCTAAACAGATCCAATATTGGACCTTATTTCACTCTGAAGCGAGAATTAAGGTAATTAAGGTAAGGTATTACAAAAACTCTCTTCCTGCAGTTTGAAAAACACTCAACAAAATCAGGGAAGTCATAGCATGTCCACTTTTTTCTGATTTTCGTTTCAATGTTGCCTTGAATGCCGTCTGCTGCATTGTGCGTGTGCCCTTTTGTCAGCTTTAACGTTGTCCTCTTGGGCCCTCCTTCTATGTTGACCATCATAACAAGAGAAATAAAAAGTACACAGTTCTCATTCTGACTTGAAGAATTGTCCATCCATAATATAAATTCCTGGACATCTCTCTCTGCAGTAACTACAGTATAAACAGAATCCACTATGACTTTGGCACTCCTGCCCCTCAAAGCTTCGTGTCACAGCACAAAAAAAGAACGGCCTTTTCTTACAGAAACTTCATCAAACTGGTCAGCAAGGGCGAATGTTTCATTGAAGATAACAAGACGATTAAGGAATATTGATTCTCCGGCATGTCGGTTAACAGAATCACTTTTTGCAAGTCAACTGCGAACACACATATTCCAGTTTATCCACTTTCAGCCGCGTCACGTTGATGGGCATTTGTAGCCGTCCCTGTCTGTTCAATGTGTTCTTGCCAGTTTTTCCTGGAAACATCAGCATCATGCGGTATTTTTTGTAGCAGCAGTTGAAGGTTAAAATTCTCCATTAACACCTTCATCGTTGCTGTTTTCTGTGCTGCTATCATCGTTCTCCATGAGATTGTACTTTTCACACTCAGGACTAGCATTGCATGCTTGCGTCATTAACGAAATGTTCATTTCTTTTCAACTGACACCTGTAAGTGTCGTAAATACATTCTTAGACCACACTGGCTATACATGACAAACGAAACTCAGAGAGGAGAGAAAGTAACAAAATGAAAAATAAAATCAAAACGGGTGAAAAAACGAGTATTTTGTCAGCCAGCGAACTATGAAGATGACAAAATATAAGCAAATATTTCGACAAGGACCTCCGCCAAGTGGTCCTCAGTGCAAAACAATAAAGAAAAAAAAAACGAAAATCTAACCTTTCGAAGTTTACTGTACAAAGACAGTGTTTGAGTGTCTGTTCTGTCTTTGTACAGTAAACTTCGAAAGGTTAGATTTTCGTTTTTTTTTTCTTTTTTGTTTAGCACTGAGGACGACTTGGCGGAGGTCCTTGTCGAAATATTTGCTTATTTTTGTCATCTTCATGGTTCGCTGGCTGACAAAATCCTCATTTTTTTACCCTTTTTGATTTTATTTTTCATTTTGTTACTTTCTCTCCTCTCTGAGTTTCGTTTGTAAGTGTTGTGCAACACAACTGGCACTGGATTCATAGTAACAACGTCCTGATGTATCAGATCAACCGTCAAAGAAGATGGCAGATATCTGATGTTTGGTACATTTTCGCGACGGTAGTGTGGCGTAGATGGTCCAATAGAAATGATATGATTTATCACATTCTCAACTAATTCTGGTGGTAGTTTGTTATGAGGACTCTGCCTACCTCTCAAATCCCTTATGCGCTTGCCCACTAGTCCAGTTTTCATGTTCTTGCTCAATTCAGTAAGGTAACAATCCGGTTTAAACCCAAAAGTATTCATGAGCAGGTTCTGAACAGTAGCCTTCTTTCCAAAAGCTTTCCCGGATTTCTTTTCTGGCCCCAATGTCTTTTTTTGCCTCTTCAATTTTGTTTCTTTTTCTTCTAGGGTACTGTGTATTCATATTTTCTTGTTGTTCAGTATCATTTATTTCATGATTTTGTTACCATTTGCTGACATATTCTTGCTTCCGTATTTATTTGTTCTCGTATGTCTTGACTGTATTCTTGCAGCTGATCTCTAACAGTACACAATCGGATCTGTTTTCCTCAGTACTACTAGCATTCCTCAAAACTTCACTATCACTGATCTCTTCATTGGCTACAAGATTTTCGGTCACTACTGCATTGCGTGTCAAATGGCACAAATGGCTCTAGTTCAGAAACATCATCAGTGAATAATGGCTGTAATTCATGAAACACTGGAAGTTCAGATTTATTAACAGTAGGGTCTTTGTCAATCTGTGTATATTCGTAAGCTATCGTCAGCTCAGCTGAGCTTCTTACAGCAGTAGGTTTTCCAACGACTGCATCACTGCCTGCAGCTGCATGACCAAACCTAAAATAGGAAATTCATAATTTGTCTTTTACATTGTCTAATGCAGATATTTTTTTTTGTTCTGGATTCATAAATTTTTGCGAAAATTCCTAGAGGCTGTAGTGAGCCAGCATCTTCAATTGTAAAAACTCAACATCAGTGTTTTCTTGAGTTCTTAGCCTTTTCGAAACTGCCAAAAAATTTTGCCGACAGGATTCCAACCTTTGTGGTTTGGGATACGAATCTTGTGCAGGAGGGCAAATATTGTGACATCTGGCAAGATTGACCAGAAATTTTCCAGCAAATGAAAAAAGTATGACCTGACTGGAGCATAATATATATGGAATATAGAATGATATTAGATTAGCGCAACAGCAATCCTGAATTGCTGAAACCAAAAAGCGAAAGAAATCTTTGAGTAACCCACAAAATGAAAACAATCCAATCTGGAGATGAAATGTGAACCATTTGTTTCAGAGGATAAACCCGATAAAGTAGTTTTTACTGCTTAGGGATGTGATTGCAGTACCCACAACTCCACGAAATACCCAAGACCAAAAGTCTTGGTAACACTCCTCTTCCTATATCTGAGCTGACGCAAATTAGCACACTCTTTTTATCAGGGTCTGGTGTACTACAAGTGGGGTACGATGGTTCAATGTGCTTCAAAGGTTCAATATCTTGAAATATCTCAAGAAATACTAAATGGAAGAAAGCCATTCGGGTCTAGGGTTGTAGAGTAGATAATGATCTATAAGCCTGGTCCTCTACTTGAAAAAAGTGTTTCTTTCTTACAGGGAGTACATAAACTGAACCTGTGAATATTGTAGCCCCCCTGTAAGTCAGGTTCAGACAGATACAAAAATACAAGTTCTCCTTATGCGGCATTTCTATTGTCAGCTGTTTTCTTTGCTATTTTCACTGCCAGCCTTGCAAGCACTTCTTCTCTACTATTACTAAAACCCTTCATTATTCTTCAGACTTCATTGTTCTTCTTGCAAAAAAGTAAACAGAAGAAAGTGGTGATCGTGATGAAATGTTAATGTTGTTTTGCAAAATCCGTAGATGCTTGGTTTCGCCTGCTCGGCTTTCGCCGCAAATGCTAGGTTTCGCCACCCATTTTCCAGCTGGATGTAGTTACTAGGTTTTACAATTCTAGTATGTGCGTACTAGGTTTTGGCTGTCGAAAACCGGCTAAATACGTTTTTATCAATGTAGATCCTAGGTGGTATACCAGCAACTAAAGCAGATAGAAAAAGTTAGACTTCACCACTGGATTTGCCGTGTTAAGATTAGGGAATGTCCATCCTTAACTCAAAATCGAATTTTTGTGTAGATACTTGGTTTTGGCAGAGGACAGCCGATGTGGATAAGCAAAACAAACCACGTGTATATACTGAATAGTGTGTATTTACTCAAGTTCTAACAAGGTTTGCCTTCACCATCGATTTGGATTTAATTTAGGATACTTAAAAAAAAAGACAAGTAAAAATTATATTTCTATATAGTAAAATATAGCTAAGCAACTCAATCAGATAATCGCTTATGACTTAATTTAAAACTTACTTTTTGTCTAAATCTAAGACACGACATATTAGATACTTCGGATACAGCTAAGCAAACATAATCAATTTCGGAGCATGGTTAACTTGGCAGTTTAATTTTTCCCCTTTCTTGCTTCCCTTACAAGAGTATCCAGGATTTCCCTAGAACTTGGGTAAGGAATTGTGCTCTTTTGACATGTAAAAGATCAGTAACACTTCGGATTGAGTCTATTGCGGAGTGGGGTCTTTATTGTTTTTAACTCAGAAAACTAAATGCTCTGCTCCAGTACTGAAATGGGGTTGACATGTCAATGTAAGCAAAAAATTAGGAAAAATTGTGAGGAAGGTTTGTCAGCTTCATCTTTTAAATTGGTAACGCACTTCCAAAATCTTACTACAGACAGATTAACATTTAAATTTCAAAGATTTCACAAAACTAAGTGGTAAAATTATAGATTAATGAAATTTATCCTCAACATTTAAGCCTCACTGAAAATGTTCCAGCATTGGGATTGAGTACGAGAGATCAATATCGACCTAAGGTTTTGCTCCAAAGTGAAAATATTTACCCTTAGAATCTATTTCAATTACAATCATTAGCCTGTATTGCCTTGAATTCAAATATAACATTCATTTGCATTACAAATGCACTTTAACCATCTCTCCCCCTCTTTCAAGGACAGATATACAAGCTACCCTGAATTGTGTATAGGCTAAGCAAAGAATTTTTCAATTTTATTATAAAGGGATGCAGACTATTTACATGAAGCAATATGCTTCCCACTTTCTATTTCTGCAAAATTTTGATCGAAAACACTATTTTTATCATTTTTTGATTGAAGCTTCAAAGCCTGTCTCTATTCCCTTGGAGTAGATGGTGCACCAGACAGTGACACCCCATATGTATCAGAAAGTGATTATAAAGAGTTAGAAATCAGTAACCAGTCCCTTTTCAATAATTAGAGTATATTTGCCATTTTTATAACCGTATATGTAACTGTTATAAACAGCGTTCGTGTTTTCAATGAGGTTGAAGCCCCTCATCGGTGGTCTAAGAACAATGATGAGTATAACATCAAAGTTCTCTCATGATTAGGGTCGTTATTTTACTCATCTATGTGCTAAGATCTTACATCATTTGACAAAGAACGCTTAAAAGTGAAATCTTAGCACTAAGATCTTACATCTTATGGCGTTACTTTGCAAACGTCTTTCAACAGTCTGGCCTGATCAGTGGTCTAAGAACAATGATGAGTATAACATCTAAGTTCTCACATCATTAGGGCCGTTGTTTTACTTGTCTATGTGCTAATATCTTACATCTTTTGACAAAGAATGCTTAAAAGTGAAATCTTGGCACTAAGATCTTATATCTTATCACGTTCTTTGCAAATGTCGTTCATCATTCTGGTCTGATCAGTGGTCTAAGAACAATGATGAGTATAACATCAAAGTTCTTTCATCATTAGGGCCGTTCTTTTACTAATCTGTGCGCTAATATCTTGCATCTTTTGAAAAAGAACGCTTAAAAGTTAAATCTTATCACTAAGATCTAACATATTATGGCGTTCTTTTGCAAACGTCTTTAATAGTTCTGCTGAGATCAGCGGTCTAAGAACAATGAGGAGTATATCATCAAAGTTCTCTCATCATTTTTTATATGGCAGAAAGAGGGTATCCTTCACACTTTTTGCTAATATAAGTGAGCTGTAAGATCATAGAACTAAGATGAGTAAAAAGAGTTGAAATCTTTGCAGAAGGATGTGAGATCTTAAATGTAAAATCTTAGCGCAAAGAAACGGCCCAATTTTTCTATGCGTCAGAAAAAGGATGTCCTTCATATTTTTGCTAGCCTTAGTGAGCTATATGATCCTAGATCAAAAATGAACAAAAGAACAAAAATTTTTGCATAAGGAACTAGAAGGAAGTGAGATTTTAGAGCAAAAGAACGGTCTCTAAAATTTAGCATTTTCCAATTACAACTGTACTTCTAAACAAAATCTAGTGTTTTTCATTCCAACTATCTGCTCAGGGTTGCCCACGAAGTTATGTTTGTACCCTTTTTGGAACATTTTAAAGAAAACTATACATTTTACATTACGATTCTAAAAACGTTATATTTTTGTTACGATTTTGGAGTTATCTTACAGCTATGTTACAATTTTGAATATTGTGTAAGTTTCACATTTTCTGAGTATTCGATTTTTTCCCCCGTGAGAAAAGCCGCTGTTCCCATTTTAATCACACTGACATGAGTATCGATATTCTTTCACATCCCAGTCATATAATCATATTACACAATCCCTCAGTTATTAGGATGCGAAAATACCCACTTTTCTTTCTCGCTTAGTAAGTTAAGCTAACACTATCTCTCATGAGCATAAGATTACCCTTTTCATTTGCTTAGTGACAAGGAAAAATTGTCAGTTTGTCACCTCCACAGCTTTCATTTTCATCAGTGTGGCGTTTGAATCTGTTCAGTCAACAATCATACTGAAATTATCCTATAGAAGGAGTTAGCTGAAGTCAGAAAGAAAAATGTATAATAAAAACAAGTATATAGCAATTAAAACTATTATCTTTATAATTCCTTTTTCAATAATTGATTATAAAATGATGTTGTAAAACGTATATACGTAAGTGTATATACGTAAAACGTATATATATATATATATATATTATATATATATATATATATGATATATATATATATATATATATATATATATATATATATATATATATATATATATATATATATATATATACTATATATATATAATATATATATATATATATATATATATATATATATATATATATATATATATATATATATATAATATATATATATATATATATATATATATATATATATATATAGTATCATATATATATATATATATATATATATATATATTATATATACGTTTTACGTATATACGTGTTTTGCGTAAGCCGTAACAACCTCACCCTTCATTCTGATTGATTGGACACAATATCAGGCTATATACGAAACTTGCTCTTTGTATATGGGATTAAGAACAGCTGATAATTGACAAAATATATGATACTATAAAAATCAGCCATTTTTTGGTTATATCTAAGCATTGAGGAGAGGGTGGGTTAGTTGAGATGGAATTTTCAATTTTATGCTAGACTTTTTCCAAATAGCATGGTCACTATTTTGACATTATACCCCCCTCCCCATCTCAGGTCCAAAATATAACTACATAGATACATTTCATCGTTGTGTCGAATCTCGTGATGACATTCTTTCTTGTTATATTCTTTCGTGTTCTTTCATATTGTAAAGTATGAATTTTATTGGTTAATTTTTTTTAATATATTCCTAGGGGCTATATCCCGGACCATCAGGGGGCGGGGTGTATTTTCAGAAAAGGGGCAATTATATTTGAAAATACTATAAATAAAGAATTTAATGGTAGTGCTTGTCTGTTTAGCATGTTATCTTCGGGAAACGACAGTCACTAAATATTTGGCTTTAGATTAAGACAACTAGACTAATGCCCATTTTTTGAAAAAAGATAAACAGTCTTGTTTCTGTATAGGGTAGGGCTTACGATTTACTCAAAAACTGATTCATAGGGACCTAGACTGGGGCCCCAACCCCCTGAAAATTTATTTATTTTTTTCAAATTTCTCGGCATTTCTATATTAAATTATAGGTTTTTTATTATCCCCCCCAAGGTTTTTTAATTAAATTATATCCAGTTCGGTTTTATTAGCTCACTGATCGTTTTGTTCCATCTTACATTTATTTCTTTGTTAAACATTTTTTTAAACTATGTTTCAATCCTTTTGGAATGTTTAGTTACTTCCCACTTTTATCAGTATAGTACAACGGTAAGAGTACTTCGCGAGGCTGTATTTACTTAATTTGTAATCTTGGATGAGACACTATATTTTTTTTCAATCAGAAAATTATCTAATAGAAAACATTTTTTTCCAGAATCTATAAATATAAGTGAAAGTTTTGATTTATTTTTTTTACATAATTTGATCTTTTTTATCTGTTTTCCTCAACTCATCGACTTTTTCAGTTTATGTATTTAAAACCTAGATAAATTTGGGGTTTATGTTATGTAAAACCCAATGCTTTTTGTGCACCTCATGATCAATTATATTCATATATTCTTGAGAAAAAAAAATTATTCTCTACTTTTTAGTTCATTCTGAAAATGAGTGTATTTTTTTTTGTTTGACCTCGTCCCCTAAAAATTCTTTGTACGTGCCTTGACTTTTGAGACCCATCAAAACAGCTTTAGGATAACATTCTTGGGGTTGAATCGTGTGAATTATTCTTTTATTTCTTGCTTTCTTTTGGTTGGGAGTTACGATTCAAAATACAACCAGAAAAAGGTATTTTATGAAAAAATTATTTTAAAAAAACAGTTTTTCCGAGGAAAGTAAAGAGCGAAGTTGAAACTTAAAACGGACAAAAATTTTACTTTACAGCCCATTTAATATATATTAATATAACTAGTACAAATAAACCAAATAATTATGTTTCCCTATGCTTTTAGGATTATACAAAACTAATGCTTTACTGAAAACACAAAAGTCAAGTATAAAAACCAGGACTATTGATTTAAGAGTCAAAAGTGAGCATTTAGTCTGGCAAAACTAAACCCAATCTATTGAGCTTTTCATAGTCTTACACCATTTGTGACACTACTAACTTTTAGATTACTATTAAAATTATCTTAAAATGTAAACATTAAACTAAATATTGTTTAGTAGCCGCAAAGTAATTGAACGGCGTAGAGAAATATTGGATAGATTTATCAAGAAGAATTTTGCTCTTACCAGCTAAAATACCAATACTGGGTAATATACAAACTTAGATTGTAAGAAATTTAATTTAATATCAGTTGAAATGAAGATCAAATAAGACAAACTATGAATTCTAGAATTCCAATTGTTTCTCTCTATATAGGAGTGAATTTCAAGCTATGATACAAATTTCAAGGCTAGTCTAGAGTCCTAATACTATCAAGATGGCCTTACTTCAAACTTGTGTACAAACTAATAATGACATGTCCTTTTAAGAACCAAAACAAGAGCCAGTCATTGAACTGAGCCATTTTGCAGAAGTGATACCAATTTAAACGTAAAACAATAAAAAAAAAATCCCAAATGGATTGCTGCTTTATCTTTAAAGGAATTGATCCTAAAAGAGATTGATAATATTTTGATTCTATAAGAAGTGTCTTGAATTGGTTTGCTTTTACTGTACCAAAACTCCTATATTCTTTTGTGTTTTCAGTAAAGTGCTAGTTTTTTACATCATCCTAAAAGCATAGGGAAACATAATTGCAGTTGCAAAAACTTATAGCAGTTGGAAACTTATATTTAACATGATTTCTAATTATCACCTATCTAGGAGAGATTTGACACCTCTAAAAAATACTACAAACAATTTTATCAGCTAAGAAAAATTTTCAGTCTATAACATAAAGTTCATTATCCATACTTCACAACAAAATACATATTTTTCAGGAATGTTTGTTTTTTGATGAGCAAAAAGCTGGCTTTACTCGGCCAACTTAGCCTGAAAAATTCATTATGAAGACAGGGCTTTATAAATGACCTACTGACTAGCAAAACTAGAAGGCTACTCTAACAAAATAAAGCTGTTTAAGGGCTCATTTAAAAGCTCATGTTTATACTTAATCGAGCATTCCCACAGAGTGCACTTTCGGTTGTTTCTTCAACTTTTTTAAACGAAATAAGTGCATTGTTCAGTAAAATGACCAAAAAAAGGTGATTTAAAAACCTAAGCATGAGCAAAACTAAGAGGGCAAAGGGGTAATAGGTTTTAAGCCTACCTTCGCGTAATAGTCATTAAGAAATGAGAGAATTATAATTGTAAAAACGTTAGATTCTCTGAGAAGCAATAATAAAAAGGGACAAACCCAGATTGAAAAAAAATCAAATCTGGAATCAAGCACATGATAATCTGATTTGAAGTCCAGCGCTCTACTGACTGAACCACGCCTCTAATAATGTAGTTTAATATATTTTTTTGTAGGATTTTAATTGTGTAGCTTATTAAGGGAGACTGGAGGAGGAATTGCAGGATGTGCTCTTGCAAACCTCCAGTTAAGGCTTTTTGACCATAATTATTACAATAATACCCTTTGATTCTTCCAACATTTTCCAATTAGGAATTGACACCAAAAATTTTGTTTTCAGTGCTATATCTCACTTAGGAATGGTAGAATTGATAAAAAGTCCGTAGATATGAGCAAAAATTTTCAAATGAGCCATTAAACATCACTTTAAAAAGTTCTAGTAGCCCACTCGCCCTAGCTTTTCCACTTGAGACATGGCCAAAAAAGGGCCGTTTTTAAGTGATATTTGAAATGCAAATGGTAGAATTTATAAGGAGAACATAAATATGAGCAATATTTTTTATATGAGCTATCAAAAATATATCTAAGATATTCTGGTAGCCCGCTAGCCTCACCCCTTGAGAAACGGCGTGCCTTTTTTCGTGCCATATGGCACTTGCACACAGGGACGGATCATGGATTTTTTTTTTGGGGGGGAGCATAATAGGTTGATCCGGTAAAAAAAAATTAGGGGGGGGGGGAGCAAAATAGGTAGATCCGATAAACTTAAGTCAGGAGCAAGTTTAATTAACGCAAATTTGGGCTCATCAAGTAAATTACACTACTTTAGACTACACTAAGGAGGGGGCTTCCCACTCGCCCCCCTGGATCCACCACTGCTTGCACACGGCGAAATTTGTATAAACCACGTACATATGAGAAATAGCTTCTGAATGAGATCTTAAGCATCTCTCCATGATGTTCTAGTAACCCGCTAGGCCTGTAATAAAAAAGAAAAAACGACCGTTTTAACATTTTTTAACTTTCAGTTACTATGCACTGTGGTTTGCTCTTTACTATGTTGCAGCTAATGCTTCAACTATGACCAAGAAGTTCATTGCAAATTCACCTCAGAAACTAGTTAGCATTAAAATCTGTGAAATCTAAAAGATGGGAGAATTTTTAAAAATCTAGTAAATATAATCAAAAACTTATAATTGAGCCATTAAACATCTACCACTAAGGGTCGGGTAGCTTCTTAAGTTTTTAATAGCTTATTGAGGAGCAGAAGATTGATGAAAACTACTAAGGTGGCCGGGAGGGGTGTGTACGGGTTGGATTCTCGTGAAGCTCCAGTTAAGGGTTCTGAAATATAATTATTACAATGATACCTGTTACGTACTTCCGAGCTTTTCCACTTAAGAAGTGGCGCAAATTTTTTTTTTCGGTTATATATCGATACGAATTTAAATTTGAAAAAAAAACATATATAACAGCAAGAGATTTTTTAAGAAAAAATATACATTACAAGTCTAAAATAGCATAGAATGATCTCCATATAATTTAAACTTAAGATTAAACCAACAGTTTACTGATTTGTGCTTGTTTATACTTGATTAAAGGTTACTTTATACGAAGTATTTAGATATTTGCAATATCATTTATATAATATAAAAAATGTATGTCAACGATGTTCTGGCAGCCTGCTAGTTCAATACTTTAAGAGATTGACCGGAAAGTGTCATTTTACTGTTATATGGCTCTTTTAGAAAACAAAGTTTATAAAAAGCACGTAGGTATGAGAAATTGCTTTTGAATGAGCCGCTAAGAATCTCTTAATGATATTCTTGTATCCCGCTAGGCATGTTGGAAAAAAAAAAGAAAGAAAAAAACAAAAAAAACGGGAGACAGATCAGTGCTACCGATGCAAAAAAGGGATTTTCCTTGTTTTTCAGGGAAGGGGACTGTAACTTCCCTTTACAAGGTTTTCGACCGTGTTGATATCAATAGTATACTTTTAATCTTTATCGGCCGACAGTTTCGAGGGGTCTGAGGCTTTTTGTTTTCAATAAACATAAAGTTATTGTTTTGATAAAATTTTACTTTAAGTACAAGCCCAAATAATAGTTATCATTAATCAGTCAGTGACAAATGGAATGATTTTTCACCATGCAGTATTGTTACAAACGCGTTTTTTAAATTTGGGCTTATCTGTGCTGTGCTTCGTTATTGAATAGGTTTCAGCTGCAATTGCACCAATGACAACTTGCCTGTAACTGCTTCGAAAATTGAACCAACAAAATGGCTGAAAAAAACAACAACAACGGCTACCGATATTCCCGATACGATGCATGCGATACCAATACGCCGGATACCGATACGCGCAATATCGATACACCTGATACCACATACAGCCCGTCCCCAGGGACTTCGGAGAGCCATATCATCATTAAAATCATATATATTGGACTTGTGACTAAGTTAAACGAAACCTCTATCTCAAATTTGGCACAGAATAGTTTGGTGGGAGGGAGTGAGGAGGGAGTGCGGCTCTCTGTACCTAAATCCCTGAGAACACTCAAAAATAAACCGTTAAAGTTCATTTTTTATGTGATTTACCTATTAAAAAACTCTATATAATTCTCTGGCCATCAGCTATCCATGCTGAAATAAAATAAGAAAGATCAGCGTTAAAAATGTGAAAAAAAAAATTTTATTTTATTTAAAGGTGAAGGACTGTAATTATGCAACAAAAGGTTTTAGACCGTGCTGATTTCAGGGGTACACTCTTTGCTTCAATTTCACATCATTTTTAAAGAGGTTTCAGGCTCTTTTTAGAGATCACCATAAACTTTTTTTTGCCATAAACCTTAGCTTCTAAGATTAACCGAAATAATAGTTACCGTTCCGGATTAAGTGTTAGATTGCAATTTATTCTCACCAGACAGTGTTTTTGAAAAAACATTATTCAGATTTTGGCTACTATGGGCTGTGGTTCGATCCTTACTCTGTTACAGCTGCCGCTGCAACTATGATAACTGCTGTTTTGTAAAAGAATTAAAGACTACGATTGAAATTTTTTTCTCGATAAAATAAAAACAATACAAAAACTTTGTCACTCGGAATCACTTAAATCTTCATAATGGAGCAATGCAAATTTGATGCTTGAGGAGACGAAATAGAAACCAAGGCAATGTAAAATACTAGACGGGAACGGAGCGATAAAAATTATTTTTCAGGTCTTTTTAAAAAGCTGAATTTATTGAGATTTTTTTCATTGAAATTCAACAAAATAAATTTAGTTGATATACTTTTTTCTGAAACACTCTAAATTGTCCTGTGTTGATTGATTTGCCTTTTATCAACTTTTGCTTTAAAACACCAATAATGGCAATTAAAAACAACAAAAACAAAATTTGCAGAAATAGTAGCCTGGGGTTATATACACAAAACAGGGGTCTTTCTGTTATTCAGGTGAGCTGAAAGCAGCACTTACAGTTGAATGAAGAGGAAGTTCCTGAAAGTCAAGAAGCATAAATTGCTATTATTGTATACTTTTGAGGCACCTTTTAATAGTTGGAGGAAGGATTTTTAATAAGATTACGTAATAATTTATTTTTCAAATTAGAAAGGCAACATAGATTTCCCGTTCCGTTTTAAGTACCGCTCGTGATATCAAAACTAAGGCACACTACCTGGAGCTAAAGATGGCCATATCAAAGTTTCAAAAAATTTGCGTTATTAAAAGTTTGGATGTTAGCAAATGGTTTGGTGCCACTGCAACACCGTCTTTTGTTCCATCGTAATCGTAGTGTTCTTTTAATAAGTGTTTCCATTCTAGGGATTTCCCCCCTAAAATGGGGATTTTTGAGGTCTTTTAGGGGTGAACTTTTTCATTTAGGGATTTGGGGATTTAGGGATTTCTACAAGTCTTCTGGATTTATTAGGGAATTTCTAGGATTTCGGCCCTAGAAAATCCTCTTTCGACCCAAAAAAGGAAAAAAGGGACGGAAGTAGTTTTCCGTCCCATTTTTCAAGAAATTCTGGACGCGCTATAAAGGGAGCTAAGGATCTTTTGCGCAGTCGAATCGGAAGCGCGTTATGGCGTTATGTTTAAATGCTTGCCTTTGCTGGATAGAGCCTTCTAAGAGATCCTAATCCGACGACGACAACAACTTAATTGACCTAGAAGTCAAGAGAAGAGGGGTTGAAATTCTTAGAAAAGGCATTGGGTGGTATATTCACTGTTTTTTAATAATATATATATATATATATATATATATATATATATATATATATATATATATATATATATATATATATATATATATATATATATATATATATATATATATATATATATATATATATAATTTGCATAATTATTTTGTACAATTATCATAATTAATTGAATCATTCTAACTTAGCAATTAACAAAGAAATAAAAAAATGCACCTGACAAAATCAGTACTTTCATCAGCCTTGTGCAAAAATTTAACTGCAGTCTCAAACAACTTTATTTTGCAACCTTGACAAAATGAACCTGCTGACATTTTGATAATAATGTATTGAATATCTTTAAATTTGAATTTTGGTAAAAGCCAGTCTCCATTTGGCAGAATAGGAAAATCTGTACTGCCAATCTGCAAATTTTTTTTCAATGGAGACTTCTTTTCTGGAGACTTCCAAAATTCTTTTATCACTACTAATCATTTAAAGAAAACCTGGTAAAGGTGCAGACTAGGGACCCCTGCAGTCAAAGGAGCAGAGGTACTGGTCAATTTAACCAGGACCTGCAGTAAGAAATTAATTGTTTATATCCTGCTTCTACTGAACAGCCCTCTGCACCTTTAGAGCCCTGTTAGAGCCCAAAAGACTGAATAATATATAGTAAGAAATAAGATGTTTTTATCAGGAGTCCCTTTTCTGCACCTTTACAGAAAACTTGGTTAGCGTCCTTGCCTCTGATTCTGGTTCTTGATCATTGAACTGCAATCAATAGCGCCCACTAATGACACCAAAAATTGTAAAAAGTTTGGGATACCAGGTGATCTGTCACGTTTTACTATTCATTTCAAACATTCTGTTCTTTCCATAGGATCATGACTTTCTTGTCAATAAAGAATATTTTCATTTACAAGATGATTAGTTTAAGGTGATTGAAAACCAGTTGATACTCATTGATAGCCCCCTGCCTGCTGTACTATATACCTATAGGTTATATTAGTTTGCTTAAAAAAATGAAGTTCAGAAAAGACAGAATGGAACAGCTAGTGTATGTAAAAAGCTACCAAAAATTTCAGTCTCTTTTGTTCCTTAGAGGTTCTTTTTATAGATGTTTCCACAGCACCAAAGGGATAAAGGCCTGTTTTGTTGTATATAGCTATTTTTATAGTGAGACAGCCTTGCTTGTTTAGCCTGCCTTCCTGCCAAGTGAAAGGCTGACATATTATGCAATGTTGACATAGCATAGTTTTATTGTCATTTGAAATAAAATTAGCTTAATTTAACAGGGTGGCCCATAATCATAAGTCACCATAAATAAAAAAAAATATAGCATGATCTGCATTATTACCATTATGTTGGAAACACATTTCAATATGTTTCTCCCACTCTTGATGAACATAAATGAGCAAACCAATGATCTGCTGCAAAAACATAATCATGTGTTCTATTTATGGTGACTTTTTCATTCCTATTCAACTTTTACTTAAAGGACAGTAAAAGGAGTATGATTTGCTATGGAGCAAGGGGGATTGCTCTTCTAGGATATGGTGGTCAAAATAAACAAAATATTAAATTTATATGGCTGTATTAGTGTATTCAGTTGTAGTAGGGTCACACTGCTAATCAAACCAACAATAACAGTGCATGAAAGATATGTTTTATTTAGTTTCTAAGATTGTATCCCTGATGCCTGATATTTTTCAGATTAGTATGGGAGATAGCATTAGTGAAGAATCCAACTGTAGTGTTTTACCCTTATCAAATTATACAACTCCTCCAAAGAAAAAACAGAATAAACGTGAACCTGCACAAAGTTCTACCGCTCAGATTCAGTACTCCAAAAAGTTTGTTGACTCATGGATGAGTGACCTGCAATTGAAGGGATGGTTAAAAAATGAACTCATATCTTGGATATTGTGGAGTGTGCAATACTGATCTCAAGCTAGGAAAAAGCAGAAAATCAGAGCTTATAAAGCACTCCAACACAAAGAAGCACAAGTCAAACATTGAAGCAGAAGGGTCCACTTCAAATACTCTTGATCACTTTTTGCAAGGGGGATTCACTGACCAGACAAAGCTTCTTGAGGCCAGAATCTGCACTTTTTTACTTGAACATGACTTGGCTATTTCTAAGGTCGAGCATTTCGTAGCTTTTTAAAAAAAAATTGCCTTCAAAGTAAGTAGTTGAGAATGTGCAACTCAAGAAACAGAAAGCTACCAATGTTGAACGAACAGGACTAAGTGGTTTTTTTGAAGATGGTTTGATTGAAATCTTGAGAAACCGCTGTTTCTCGATCATTTTTGATGAGTCCACTGATGCATCTTCTAAAAAGCTTCTAGCAGTTGGAGTAATCTTTTGCAATGATGACCTCTCAGTTGAAGTTGATGTACTTGACGTAGTTGAGTGTCCTGACTCTTCAGCCAAAGCGATATTTGAAGAGCTGAAGAAGTGCATAATGGAAACACACAAGCTTCTCCCTGCAAATTTCATAGGGTTTTGCCCTGACACTACAAACTCTATGATGGGAGCTAACCAAAGCGTTTCGTCCATGATAAAAGAAGCGTTCCCATGGGTAGTCATAGTGAAATGTTCCTGCCATATGGCTCATCTTGTTGCTTCATATGCATGCAAGAAACTGCCAAAATCCATGGAAGACATCTGTTGCTCCATATATAGTCACTTCACACATAGTCACAAGAGGCAACATGCTTTCCTTGAATTTCAAAAGTTCTACCAAGTCGACATGCATAGGATTCTGCAGGCAGGGCAGACTCGATGGCTTTCAGTCAAAGCTTCTGTGGACAGAATTTCGGAACAATGGGATGCCCTTAGTGCCTACTAAAGACTTCTACTAGTTGAGGATCCAACAAAGCTCAATGAGCTCGTATACACAAATCTGAACCCAGTCATGAAGTGTATGTTTGAATTTGTTGCCTTTGCATTGGGATTGCTTACTGAATTCAATGTAGCTTTTCAAGCTGGCAAACCACTATTTTATCGCCTGAAACTAGAGACTTAATCTCTTATCAAGGAATTGTCTTTGAGCTTCATGAAGAAGGACTATGTGAGGTCAACAAATGCATTCCAAATTAATGTGAATGACCCAAGTGTTTACCTTCCCCTCGAAAATATTTATTTGGGTCCAAATGGGCAGGACTCTCTCTTGACACTAAAAGCAGATCTTGGTGTGACTCATGATGCAGTTGAAAAGATCCTCAGAGCTGCACAATCTTTTTACATAGAAGCTGTACAGCAGATCCATTGTAGCGATGAAAATTTTATAGCTGTGGTTATAAAAGAAAAGGGACTGGGCTTAATTGTGGTCATAAATATTGACCGTGTCAAATGTAATATCGTACCCTAAAAGCTGAGAACTTACACTTTATATGTTCTCCGATAGCGCCGCTTATAGCGCTAAAGATTGTGTCAACTAGGCTAGCGCCGCCCTCAGTTAATGGGAGAAAATAGAATATGTAGACATGTAAATGTGGCCTTTTTTTTCTTGAGCTGTCTGGAGATCAGATTCCCTGGGAACGTCCTTGGAGATTTTGCGAACTAATTACCTGCTACTAGGCTGGATGCAGACATATAAAGTGAAATAAACACAGGTAAAAAACAATAGATTTATTGGGATCTACATATTTAGGTGCACAGCAGTGAGTCACTTCAAACGACAACAAAGGTGACAGAGATACAGCAATCAAATAAATGCTAAGATCGTACGCCGAGTAATTCTGTCTCGGTCGTGATACTCAAATACGAATATATATATAAAGCACTTTTACCCCACTATCAAATGTAGTTTTTTTCCTCCTGCGCTGTGAGAACTGGCTCACAATTGGCTTAAGTGGCCCCAAGGATGCGAACCCTTCGTCCAAGAATACGTCTGAAATATTTTTGATGATTTAGACTTTCACATGGTTCTTATCGTTTAAACTTCCTGCGAAAGTGACTGCACATTTTTTCTTTGCTGATTAAGGACTTTTCATTTTTGAAACTAGATTTAACTTAATTAGAGGAAGTCGGAATTATCTTTAGAAAGAAGGAACTTTATTTTGGTATTTTAAATATATCGCATTTTGCTCATGGTACATATTACCCTTCCCATCAATTAATGACGTCCCGTCATTAGTATTTGCTTGCCTTTGGGCTTTTAAAATGTTCGCCATTTCTTAACCATTTCTTCTACATAATTATTTTATATTTATGCTATTGCTTTAGCAGGAGTGCTAAACATTTTCTCTGTTATTTTTCTTATTTTATTCTACATCCCTATCTAAAATTAATCTACCGGACTAAGATTATTCATGGTTCTAGGCTAACTACTATACTAAAGATATCTTTTTTTTCCTACACCTAACACTGATTAATTTTACATTTCCAACAAAGTTGGGGCTATTCTACCTTCACATAAGATTTTTTTTTCTTTGAATTCACTTTTTACAAGGCCCCCCTTTTTTTTGCTGTCTATATGGCACACTACTTTCTATCTACGCTACATTAATAGCTCGACAACGCTGCACATAACTCTATCCGGACATCTAACACAACATATAAAAACGATTTAAAATACACAATATTGGGTTTATCATATTCACTGATAAAATTAAAACACTTTCACTGGGGATGTTTTGCTACGCAACGCTAATGATGGGATATTGGGATTTATGAGTTATCAAAGTTATTAAGAAGTAACGTATGTAAATTCACATCTATTTCAGTACCTTCGAGTCTTTTTAGCGTACTCAACCCTTGTTTTGTAAATTATTTTCCTTCACTCTTTTCGTCTTGGCAAAATTTTTGACGCACTTACGTTATGGTTTTTTCTTGGGACAGTTCAATCACGATTGTGTTCACACGACAGGCTTTCTCTAATTGTCAACTGGGAAATGATGCTTCCAACTACAGGTGTGGGAATACGCCATCAGAGTTCATTCTCACCTGCTGTTCGATAGTTCATAGGGTGCCTTATCGGTTGGGATATTTTGAGGCACATAGAGAATGTATTCTCGTATAAAATTGTTCTTTTGTGTCTCTTATAAAATTGTTAGCTCATGGCTTGCGTCTATTGACCTTTGCGTTGATTCCTAGGTTAATCACGAGGGAATTGAAGTTTGGATTTGGACGGGTTAACATCAAACTATAGTGACTCCTTCAACATATTGTCTTTAACGTTTGGGAGGGGCATATTGTCACTGGCTTGGTCACTGGGGTTAATTTTGGTTTCTAGGTCCTTTTTTCAGAAATAATCTCGTACATTTATGACATAACAGAGATATGAACTTTCCACACAGAGGGGATAGGATGGATTCTGAGAGATGGACGAAAGGGATTCGACGCGTGAATCTGCGTTGTATAAATAATTTTCGGGATCATCAAATATCATCACTATACAGTCAAATGGTTCTGGGGTCCATAATGATTGTCAAAGGCGATATTTATGTGTTTATATCTTGTACTGATCGATGGGGTTCTCAGCATTTATGTGATTATATAGTTCGATAAAGCACTGGATACTGAGATTCAAATATAATGTTACCTGATGCGTAATATGGTTTATGGTCGAAGAAAGAATGATCAAAGGTAACTGTTGTTTTCGTAGACGAAGCTGGGATGAAAATTGCCTGGAGTGTATGAAGAGTACTCTTCGTTGGTTGAGGTATGATGAAAATAGATGCTACTAGGTTGTATCTGCACTGGGCAACTCATTGTAATGCTTGATATCCAATGTGTCAATCCGCTTCCTGTAATAAAAATAACAAGGCAGAATCACACGTTCTTTAAAGTAAATACTTATAGTACAAATAAGTCACGTATTGATCGGGTACATGAATTTTTTACGTTACAAGACAGGGTTAAATAAATACACTAATATTAGTACAGAAAACTAATGTTTTTTTTTTTTTCGTTTTGGTTACAATAAAATGACATAATTCCCATTGGGAAAGTCAATACATAGAAGTTTCTTCTAAGTTGTTATAGCCTAACAACGTTATAAAATATTAATTCTTCGACCTTAAGTGTGGTCTCTTATTATACTTTCAACTATACAGTACTACATACACTTTATTTTAACTTCTTTCAACACTTGGTTACTTTTACATTAGATTTTACACAAACATTTAAACAGTTTGTGCTCCTTGGTTAATTTTTGAGGTCTAATTTTACAACATATTTCATGCCTGCATTGTTCACGCCTGTCCGTGTTGTTTAAGAAACGCATATTGCAGCGTCGTAACCACACGGTTTTACGTAAACGATACTATATTGAGGGAACCAGACATAACAAGGACGAGTGGAGACCTCTATACCCACTCGTTTTCTAATGTCTTCCCTATTTCTTGGCTTAGACGTTGTCATTGGACTCCAGGTTTAACCTCTGCATTTCTTCTGTTTCCTCGTGTTCTTCTCTTGGTTTTTGCCTTCTCAGTCTCGGGATTTTTCCGTAATTAAAAGTCAATGGGGTTCTTATGGTCAGGGAAGTCGTGAATACGGAACATACGGCAAATAGTATGTTCCACCAGAAATTGGTCGATTCTTTGAGTTCATTCGTGTTTCTTTCTAGTCTTGTTACTTGTTGAAACAAGGTCTCGAAGGGTTTGGGGTCCAATTTCATAAAGATTTTCCATGCGTCATGGCTAAGTAGCAATGAATTTTCATGCTTGGAATAATACTCCATGTTTTACAATATCTTGGGCCACTGCGTGAACAATGAGGATTAGGATGATATTCTTAGGCCTCATCTTATTGTTTGTTTCTAGAATTAATTTATCATTAATTGTACCCATTTTTTGCAAAATTTGTTTGTTTACTGCTTTCTTATTATTATATTTTTTTTTTTCAAAGGCACTTCAATTTTTACTTAGGTTATTTCTTATTATGTAATCATTTTGTAGCATTGGCCAAAGAAAACTGATTTGTAGGCGTAAAACAGAATAAATATTTTTATGATTAGATAGGTTAGGAAGTAAAGTTAGGGCTTCCGAGCTTAATCCTTGTCGTGACATACCTCTGTGACTGGTTGAGATATAACTTTAAAGCGTTGCTAATAATCGCTATACGATTTAATTTTATATTACGTTTCTCGAGTAATAAACACATGAATAGGTAAGCGTGCAGTACATAATTACACTGGTATCCTATTTTATGTGTAGGCCTAAAATAATTATAATCTGCACTAAGACAAAATATTTCATATAATTAGACGCTTCTGTACTGGTAATTTCTTGTTTTGGATAATATCCATCTTGGTTAGGACATGGGTCGATTTTTTCATAGAAAATCCGAGGGCGAGCACGCCCACAACAAATTAAAAGCTGCATTGGCTTTGAGTTCCTCTCCAGGCTTCCCACTGGACCTGGTCCAACGCCAGTTGTCGTCCTCAGTAGACCACGAGCTTCCTACCTTTGGTTATTTTCTGTTCCAACCTTTCTCTCTGATCACCAATGTTTTGAAATTAGTCGTATTGTTTTTTTTTCATTAATACTGACTTGATTAGCTTTACTTTCACGCTGGTGCATTTATTATAGTGTTAAATTTATTATCTTGGAAACCTGTCTTTACCTAAATTATGTATACTTCCATCTTTCAGGTTTTTTAACAGTTCTGCCTGACTGTGTCGTGACTTTCTACTCTGTTTCTTGCGTTTTTTTCTTTTTAGGTTTTTCTAGCGAAATAAGGTCAAACTTTTTGAATTGTTTTTTCAAAAATTCTTGCCCTTTTAATTTCGTTTGTTTCCCGTGTGCGGCTGCTGAGGTCGGTCTTGATTTTCCTACTTCTTTAGCTACTATATGGTCTGATTCGCCGTCAGACTCTTCGGAACTGGTTTCCGACGAATCCGGATTAGAACTTTTAGAGGTGGCACTTTTTGAGGTGTCACCTGCGCTTCCTTCGTAAATTTCTACTCCTCTGGAAGTAGAAGGTTTATTCTCTAAGTCCTTGCCTTGAGTTCTCAACTCGGGGGATTTGATTGATTCTTGAGAGCTTTGGGAGGAATCAATAGTTTTTGTGGGGTTCCTCCACTGTTTGAATGCCATGTCTTCAGGGGGATGGGGCATTTTTTGCACTAGGGTTTCCCTCCATGAAGTCCACTGTTTAGGTTTGACCTTGGATACAGTTATATCATGATATTGACCTTGCTGGTCATCCTTGGGAGTCTTATTCTCGGGCAATGTACTTTGACTCTTTTTTATGGGGAAATTTATTAAATCCATAGCTTTTCGCAGGTTTGTTTTAGTTGAATCCATGGGGGGAGTTTTCTTTACAGTAATACCGGGGGTTTCTACAGCTCTGTTTAATTCATCTTGTGAAGACAGGGGCTTTTCTATTGGTGATGCAGGGGAAACCATATCGTCTAGAAATCCTTTGGGGGGACAAGGGGTCGAAATTCTATCGGGGAAAAATTGGATTTTTGGAGATATTGTATAATCTAAATCTCCTGCGCTCGCCGATGAATAACTTTTTGGATCTTTTGGTGTTTTTATTTCAGGAAAAAATCCTGGTATTAGGGATTTTTTCTTAGGAACAACTAGATTTTTCATTGCTAAAAATTCTTCAAAATTTTCCTCATCACTGTCATTTTCGAAAAAGTCTTGCATGAAATTAAAGGGTTTTAGTTCTGCCAATCTTGATTTAGGGGGCTCATTTTCTGCATCTGACGAATCACTAGAATAGGGATGTGATACCCATCTCTCTGGAAATTTGGCTCTTTTTATTTGACTAACATGCGCCTTGTAAGTTCTTCCACTATTGAGGTTTTCCATTTTAAAAGTATATTCGTTATCGTACTTTTTTACTATTCTGTACGGTCCAGAATATTTGTTGGAAAGCTTTTTTTCTTCCGTTTTTGCCTCGTTCTTTAGGTAGACGCAATCTCCTACTTTGAAATCTATACTCCCCTTGACTTTGGGATGGTTTCTTAGCTCTTGGCTTATTTTACATTTTTCCAACTCTTGCCTAACTATTTTATAAGTTTTCCTCATCCTATATATGAATTCTTGTTTGTAATCTCTCGAGCTATTATAATTTTGCTTAGTTTCAATAATTTCATAATACAGGATTCTAAAATTACGACCAAAAAGTAAATAAAATGGATTCTCATTGGCTGTTTATGAACAAGCAGTGTCGATTACGTTAGTTAAATAAGATAAGAATTGATCCCAGTCGCTCCTATTGTCTTTTGTATAAATACTTAATACGTTCGAAAATATTTTATGCCTGTTTTCTGTTTTACCATTAGCTTGTGGGTGGTAAGGAGCTGTAACCATTTTTCTATATTAAGAAAACTCATTAAATCTTTTGTTACCTTTGAAACAAAATTGCTCCCATTGTCACTCAAAATTTTATTTGAAATGCAAAATTGTAAAAATTACTTTGCTAATGCCTTACTGGTTGCATAAGAGCCTTGATTTTTAAATGCTTTTGCAAAGGTAAATCCTGAAAAATGATCTATAACCGAAAGAATACAAGTATGGCCTCTGCTAGAGACAGGCAAGCCTCCACTTGTTCCGTATAAGTCAAATGAGATAATATCGAAGGGGTAATTTGCTACCGGGATCCTTCCCATTGGAGGATTAGGATAAGCTGGGGGGTTTTTTCTTAAGTTACACGATTGGCCTGTACTTACAAATTCTTTAAGTTTTGTCATTGCGGACGGCACGTAAAAGTATTGTTTTAATTTATGGAACGTTTTCATTACCCCTAAATGTCCACCTGCATCTGAATGAAAATATTCAAATGCAGGCACTATTAAGTTTTGTGGTAATACAGGTATTATTGAAGTTTGGTTTCTTTTTGTCTCAGCAGTCATGATTCTACACAGTATCTCTTCATCAAGATCGTAGTAAAAATTATCTATCTCTTTTTTAAGAGTTTTGAATTTATCCGGTAACGCATCGTCATTCACAAAATAATTAATAAGCACCGAACATATTTCGTCCTTTTTTTGCTTTCTTTTATATTTTCCAACGACAAGGGACAATAGTTAACCCTATTTTCCTTTACTGCGTCTTAGACTTTGTTTTTCTTATGTCCATGTTTGCTCTTAGCATTGATAGCGTTAACTTCATTTTCTTCAGCTTCCAACGGAATATTTTCTCGGTATCCACTCAAAAAGTCACAAGCTGTATTTTCTTGTACTTTTAAATGTGCAAATCCGTAATCTAGGGCTTGGGTTTTCATAAGGCTTCTAGCTAAGATGCCCGTGGGGTTTTTGAATGTGCACAGGTACTGCAAGCTTTTATGGTCTGATCGTAGCATAAATTTTCTACTAATTAAATAGTGTCTAAATTTGTCCAAGTGGTGAATAATAGATAATAATTCTAAGTTTGTGGCGGAATAACTACTTTCGCCTTTTGATAAAGTTCTACTCGAATAGCAAATAACTTTTTCTATTTTTTTTTCATTAGAAGGTCCTTGTAAAGGATCAGGGTTTCCTATGGGATTTATTTGCAAAAGAATAGCCTCAATGCCTTTTGAACTAGCATCAGTTGTAACCAAAAATTCCCCGTTTTTGAAATCAGGAAGTGATAAAATCAGTTCGGAAGTTAGGGCCTTCTTGAGACGGTCTAGAGAAGTTTGAGCTTCTTGGGACCAGGTAATATTATGGGAGTTCCCTTTATTTAATTCCGTGAGTAGTTTCGCGATTTGGGCATAACTGCGTACAAACTTTCTAAAGTAGCCAGTAAGACCTAAAATTCCCCTTAATTCTTTCATAGTTCTGGGGGGCTTGAGGTTTTCAACACATTTTATTTTATTAGGGTCTGGGGATATCTCTCCTTGGGTTACTACTACTCCTAAAAATTCAATTGTGGATTGAAATGAATTTACTTTATCAGGCCGGCATTTTAAATTGCCTTGTCTGAACTTCTCGAACACCTTAGCTAACGTTGCTAAGTGTTGTTCAGTGTTTTCTCCCACGCATATAACATCATCAAAAAAATGAATTATATTCTTTAATCCTCTTATCAGGTGCAATAAGGGTCTACATAGCGCGCTTGAACTTGTTTTCAATCCAAATGGTACTCTTAAGTATTCATATGAACCACATTCAGATGCTGAAAATGCAGTTTTAAGGACATCCTTTTCGGCTATTTTCACTTGGTGGTAGCCTTGGGTAAGGTCAAAATAAGTAAAAATTTTGTTTTTGCTTGAAATTGAGTCAAGAATTTCATCTATTCTTGGTAGAGGAAATGTATAGCTAACTACTTGTTTGTTCAGGGCTCTATAATCTTTTACGAGTCTAAG
The DNA here is from genome assembly GCF_049724085.1 of Artemia sp. Qi Xiang Cuo. Classification (NCBI taxonomy): domain Eukaryota; kingdom Metazoa; phylum Arthropoda; class Branchiopoda; order Anostraca; family Artemiidae; genus Artemia; species Artemia sp. Qi Xiang Cuo. The sequence goes on from NC_142804.1 coordinate 74,732,718, forward strand.
ATCTCCATTCTTTTTTGGTACTAAGATCACTGGTGCACTATACGGACTTATACTTGGACGTATAATTTCATTTTTTTTCTAATTCGTGAATTTTATTTTTTAACCATTCTTTGTGCATATATGGCACACGATATGGCTGTTTCGCTACAGGATTACCGGTCGTTAAAATTAAGTATTCATAGAACCGTATCAGCCCGATTTCATCTTCAGATGCAGAAAACACATCTTTTAAATTCCATAATAATTCGTATAATTTTTTCTTAAGTTCCAAGTCCGTAATATAATCCATATTAAATTTGTTTAAAAATTGCGATTTAGTTAAAGGATATTTGTTATTTGAAGTTTTAATACCGTTAACTAGAATTCTTTTAGGATTTTCCCATGTATTTAAATCATTCTCCGTTAAAACCTGGATTTGAACTAAACAAGTCCCCTTTTTAATTGTAATTGTATCATTTTTGTGGTTATTAGTTACCCAAATAAAACCTTCTCCTTTGTCATAATATATAATCTGTTCTTCACACAGCCGATTTTTCAGTACTTCAGATTGTGTTGCAAGCTATATTTCGGAATTGCTAATCAGTAGCTCTCTCAGCCGTGATAATTGAATGTTTTGCCTCGTTTTCGGGGGGACTCTTGTTTCCCTTATCATAAATCCAAAGTAATGGTCTTTATTTTCATTGTTTATTAGATCCATACTGGCGCTATGCCACGCCATTGCGGCATCTTGTGGCGTCACGTTGGGTTTTACTATGTTTTTCCATAGTTCCACTATTTTCTTGATTTCGTTTGACCTGTACTGTCGCATATCTCCTATTTTTATTTTCGCAGATTCAATACTTTTATTATTTAAATTTACTTCATTTCTGCAATGTCTCTCAGGGTAATTGAACAAATTTCCAATTATTCCATGTCTTTGCAAGACATGAGGTTCAAAATGCTGCGACATTATCCCGTCAGAAATTTTGTTTACTGTTACGTTGTCTTCGTAACCTCTGTTACGATTTCTTAAGGTAGTAATTTCTTCCCCAACCTTAGCTGGGTAGACAAGCCTCTCATTTGCTACGTCTAACAGTATTCTATTAGACCTTAGAAAATTTGCGCCTATAAAAGCCTCATATGGAAAGCTCTCGCATATTATAAAATTTGTCATAAAGGTCCTATTGTCTCTTTTTACGTTGAGGCATATTGAACCTTTTGCGTCCAATTTACGGCCTGTCACACTAGTTAAATTGGGATTATTAGGGTTCCTCTGTTGCCTAATATGCAGAGGCAACATATTAAATACACAAGAGTTTATGATACTAATCGTTGCACCTGAGTCAATCAAAGCTTTAAAATAGACATTTTCTACACAAAAATCATTTAATATACTTAACTTGTTATTAATATCACTACAAGACGGCACTAATATTGTCTTGGACCTATTAAATCTTTCGGGCACCCTCTGGGTCCAATTCATATTTCTGAGGGGCCTGAAACGTTTCCCTGAGAATTTATTTCATGTTTCGGTGCCTGTAATAGATATTCAGGCATATGAGGTTCCGTAGGCATATCTAATTGATTTATATCTGTCTGCCTTCGCCATATATTATTATGGTAACTTGGATGTCTTGTGTCAGTGCCGCTTACTGGCGCTGACTACCAACGCCGTTGGCTTGCAAAATTTTCATGTCCCGTTGGCAAGTTTTCGTGATTTCTATATAGCATTCTCGCATTATATTGGCTTTGTCGATTATTTGGGGTTTCAAATCGGTAATTAATTTGTCTATTGGGGGGAGGGTTATACAAATTTGGTTGGTACGTGTTGTAGGGTACTGATTGGCGCAATCCCCCCTGGCTATAGCCTAGTGCACGACTGGTGCTAAAATTTGTTCTTCTGAACAAATGGTTGCCGTAATTTTGCGTATTACCGACAGCAACTCTTGGTATGCGATTGGGGACATTACGGCACTCTCTCGCGATATGCCCAACACGATTACAATTATAGCACTTTATTATTGTAGGGTTATTTTCGTAATTGGATTGTTTGATAGGCTGAAAACGTACTGTTTTCTGCCTAGCGAGTTCTTGCGTTTTATTTCTTTGTGGTATTGGGGAGTTATCTCTTGAAAAGAAATTGGGGGATGCCTGATTGTCCTTGAAGTTTATGTTCGCATTTGAATCGCCTAGGCTATTTATTTTTGCTTTACTATGATTTGCGACCATCGTATCGACTTCGATCAATCGCTCTACCTCCTGAACTGCGAGATCCAACGTCTGAATATTTTTGGATACTACCACTCTATATAGTTTTGGGGGTAGCCCTTGCAAAAAGGTACTTAGTATGACTTTTTCATACTGTTGCCCCGAACCACTTCCGTATTTTGCCTCTACAGAAATGCATATATTATCAAGGTACTCTCTAATATTTTGTGAAAAGTCAAAGCTCACTGTTCCGTGTTTTAATTTATTTATGGAACTGGTTTCTATAAATCTATCTTTAAATGCTTTTAACAATTTATCAACCGTATTTATTGGCAAGTTGGCGTTATTGCCTATGGTATGTTAATTCTGTTTTAGAAAGGTTAAGGCCTGGCCTTTTAATCGTAGTAAGAGCATGTCTTTTAACGCTCCTGGGTCTCTTTTTGTTAGTTGTACAAACTGGGCCAATTGGATATTGAATTCGTCAACATCTGATTGACCATTGTATTCCGGGATAGATTTTGCTATTTCTATATTTTTCGCGATTAACTTCTGCAATATTAATAAGTCATTAAGTTCGTCCGCCATTGTTTTTTTTGAATCAATTCAAAATAATTTTTTTTTCACTTAACCTATTTGGGGGAGGCTATTATCTCCTCTGAGTAGTTTCCCTGTAGTAGCTTAGCGGCAATAGGCCTAATCACTTTACTTATATGTCTGTATCGTTCCTAATAATTAAAATTACAAAGTTTATAACCTAATTAGTTCGAAAGTTTTCCTCCAATTTCCAAACCGCGCCATATGTAGCGATAATGGTTTTGTGCCGTTTGTAGCGATGAAGTTCTTGTGGCCGTCCTAATAGCGGTAATGAAGATTGATCGCGTCAAATCTAATATCGTACTTTGAAAGCCGTGAAGTTAAGTTCTCCGATAGTGCCACTTATAGCGCTAAAGATTGTGTCAACTAGGCTAGCGCCGCCCTCAATTAATGGGAGAAAATAGAATATGTAGACACATAAATGTGACCTTATTTCTTCAGCTATCTGGAGATCAGATTCCTCTGGGAACGTGCCTTTGGAGACATACGAACTAATTAGCTATCATTAGGCTAGATACGGACATATAGAATGAAATAAACACAGGTAAAAAACAATAGATTTATTGAACTTACATATTTAGGTGAACAGCAGTGGGTCACTCCAAATGACAATAACGGTGACCGAGATACAACATGAAAGAATTTAAGAATTCTATCTGAATGGTCCTGATTCTCCTTTACGATTCCTTTCAAAAAGCACTTTTACCCCTCTACCAAACTTAGCTCTTTAGTCTTGTGCTGCAAGGACTGGCAAGCAATTGGCTCACGTGGCCCAAGGATGCGAGCCCTTCGTCCAATAATACGTCTTAAATATTTTTGATGATTTAGATGTTCACACGGTTCTTGTCGTTTAAACTTCCTGCAAAAGTGACTGCACTTTTTCTCTTTGCTGATTAAGAACTTTTCATTTTTGAAACTAGATTTAGCTTAATTATAGGAGTCGGAATTATCTTTAGAAAGAAGGAACTTTATTTTGGTATTTTAAATAAATCGTGTTTTACTCATGGTTCAAAGGTTATTTTTGGATAATTTGGCCTTTGTGTAGATAATTAATTTGGCCCATTCTTTTGGCTCAGTCACCTTTTTCATTGCTACATATCAAATTATTGATAGTATTTTGTTCTTTAGGTTATTTTGAAGTGCTCGAAGTATTCTTTTTTTTTACTATCATGATGCTATAGCTGACGGCTTGGAAAAAAATCACCAAGACGAGTTTTAAAACCATCCTGAAGCTATGAGCCTGGTGGCGAGAATTCACTTTGGTAATGTTCAATCCATGATAGTAGTGGAATTTGCGAAGATGGATCTTTGCGGGAATCCTTATATAATACCGACCAAAGCTTATTCGGATTCGAAAAAACCGCTTCAGAATTTGCCGCAATCAAAGCACCACGATGCAAAGATAGCTACTTTGCAAATCGTCGTTTCTTAAAACTCCGAGTCTTATTCAGCCAATCTTTATACGGTGAATCAGCTTCCAGCCAGATAGAGAGCCACAACTTAGAAGAATTCCAAACAATCCGTAAACTGATATTAGTCAACCAAACAGAAGTTTCAGCATTAATCTTTAATTTTTTTGAAAGTATTGGTCAATATTAGACATACTTCTACTATTAAGGCTATACGAAAAATCCTTACTTTTTGAATACGAGTAAATATTCACTGTCAACCCAAACATAAAGTTGTGATATGACTAGATAGATTTTCATTTTTCTTTGTCAAGTTACGATTGAAACCACTCACTATAACACAAGAAATTCCCTCTTTTTTCACATTTTCAACAAACTTATGTATCCAAACCATACTAACAGCAAACAGTCTGTCTAATTTCTTGTATAGATAATTCGTTGGAAGATAATCATTAATTAAAACTACAATATTAATCCATGCTGAAAGAAAATCACTTCCAGGGTCAAAGCAAGAACACAAGAGGAACGATTTCACATAAGGGGCCAAACCGTCAGAGGGACGACCGTGAGTTTGTGATCGGCACGCACGGACAGAGAAAACTTTATGACTTGGGGATACATCAATAAGTATAGACTGAAAAAAGCCGAAAAATGTTCCTGAATAGAATATAGGGCAAATTCAGGCTTTAGTTATTGGAGAACACAGAACGATTAGAAAATTACCATTCAGATTCTACGATGCAACACTGTACGAAACATTGCTAGGGGTAGTATTCATTTTGATGTTGAGTTATTGGCTGGACATCTGACGCAATAGCAAGTTTTGCCATTCTTGTAGCGCAGTACACAGAAAATATCACTTTTGCAAGGAAGATCCTTACTTGAACTATGGTCTTCGGCACCACAGCGTCCACAACGGCAAAATCGAGAAAAATCAGCTGCGATATGCCTAACACAGTGGCAGGAGTAGCAGCGTTTGAGCATAAATTTAAACTGTTGAGCAGGCAGCTTTTCATAACTAATTCTGATTGAGTCACTAAGAAACTGAACTACACCATTTTTACTATCAAAGTACATCTTGAAGACTTTCGCACGTTCATAACTGCCGATTTCAGCAACCTTAGTGGCATTAGGAACAAGCCTCTTAAAGTCCTGCTCTGTCATACTAGTCGGGGCACGCATGAGAACTGCAATGAAGAGTCGCACTTTTAGTTCCGCAGTTACGTCGGGAGCATTTGATTTCAAGTTCTCAACGATGGTTCTTGCAGACGATTTTGATCTTGCTATCAGTTTCCAGTCATCCTTGGTCTTACAAAGTTGATTTATCTCATCAGAGTTCAGGCAAAGACTATCGACAAAACGCTTGCGAGCGTCCGGATTATCGAGCGCTTTTGGGATATTGACGAGAACTGCATACGAGGGTTTAGCACCTACTTTTGCAATGTCCTTAGTGCCCAGCGTGGATGTAGACGAACTTAGCTGATCGAATGAGGAAACAAAAATCTTGAACTCGAGATGGAGTTCATTTACCTTCCTCGTCAGCGTTACGATTGATTCATACGGAACAACGGTAATGTCATCTGGCTGGAAAACAACCAACTTTGGCAGTGGTACTGAATGCGTATCACTATAATTAAGCACGTGAAGGTTGCCTGTAAAAGTGTCGGAAACGTTCTGAGTTTCAGTTAGTCTGACTGACATTATCGCTTTAGAACGGATTAACTAATTGGCTTTCGCAATTTCATCACCAGCAAAGAACAACGCAACATACTTTGACTACTTCTGCATCCGTGTTCCCAGCCTTCCTTGCTCAAACCGCATTGATCAGAACAGCATTCAAGACTAGTTTCTCCGATACCATGACGGTAAGCAATGAAATGTCAGGCAGTGAATCAATCAATCAATCGTATATTTAACAAATCAATCAATTACTGAATCAATCAATCGTATATTCAACTACTGATATCTGCTATGAAACAGTTAACAAAACCTGTGGGAAGCGCCGGTACCCAAATAGCCTTTCGTCAGCAGTTTAATGATCAACATCCGGCCTATATCAATATGGCTTCTTTGCTTTTTAGCTCTCTTCTGCACAAGCTGTCACTGAATTAGCGAAAAATTGGATAAAATTATTTTCTTATTTTCTAGAAAATAAATTATTTTCTAGAATTCGGACTAAAAATTATTGAAGATACAGTAATGCTGTACCTGTTGGTGCTACCGTAGTATTAAATCCAAACAAAGCTATCCATATTTAGTCCATAATAATAAGGTCACTTTAGATTTTAGTCCGTAGCAGAGTATTGTGAAATTTCTGTAATCACTCAAGGTCACTGAATTTATTAAATTTCAGGCACTGAATTAATATGATTTCAAAGCTGGTTTTAAAATTCCATAAGTCGAAAAAGATGTTATCACTCTGGAGACTAAACGGAAAATAATGGAAAAAGTACAGATAATCCCACCTCTTCTTCTCTCGGTGACATAATAATCCTTTTCACTTAAAATTTCAACCTTTAATGTCACCTACATTAATTTAAAAACGTCTTCTTTTTTTAATTTGAGTACCCAAAGATAATTGATGAAACCACGGCATGATACTACAAATTACCAACCCACAAAAAATACATGTTTGATTTTTTCAAGGTACCCTACTGACATAGTACACTCATGTTACCATATAAATACTTTAATGATCCACCTATGTATTTGAACCTGAACATCAAATATTCATAGATACCTGGAACATTTGTCTGATCTGACAAAGCGATTATTAAATTTCATTTCAACCTAAATATCGATTTTCAAACAAACACATAAATATTCAATGAATATATATTTTTAGTAGTGTCTTTTCTATTAAAAAGGCCATGAACGTAACATTACACGTTCAGGAGATACAAGCCAGTGTAGCAAATTACCAGAGAGATAAAATTGAAATCATATCTAAGAGAATCTCAAAAACTAGAAACTTAATGAATTATTTAAGAAAAGAAGTGAACCGCATGGTGATAGACGCGAAGCTTACCATTGTATCACTCGATACGATTACCATGTCACTACTAAATTTGGCGACGTGTGTCAGCCAATTCAAGTTCGCATTACTTGCCCTCGCGGGAGGAACTTTGTCTTACGACCTAGTAGATCCTTCTAACCTAAAACGCATGTTGGACAAAATAAAAACGCACCTAACGTTTGGTTTACATTTACCCGTAGAGCCAGAAGTATCAAATTTATTTCTTTACTATACTAAACTAAAAGTCCACATCATGGAAATAAATGAACAGCTATTTGCAGTAGTAACAATTCCATTGATAAACCAACAATCCGTTTACGAGCTGTACAAAATTTCGACCTTCCCTGCTAACATAAAGAAGACAAATTCATTTATGACTATCACACCTGAAGCAGAGTATTTCCTTGTTGATCAAGATAGACGAAAATACGCCTTAGCCAATCCACAAGACTTAAAAGAGTGCGTACTATTCAAAAACCTAGTATGCCAGCTTACGTTACCTATTTATAATTTAAAATCTGGATCCTGTATGTTAGATATATTTTTGAAAGACACCCAACAGGAAGAAATACCGAATTCATGCGAAGCTGTGATAGGAAGTACTAAGCGAGAAATATTTATACACCTTAGAAATGATCTTTGGTTATTTTCCGTTCCAAGAGAAACTGTTGGAACTATGTCTTGTTACAATAATACAGAAAGAATAGACCCAAGTTACAAAACAGAATTACTGTTACAAGATGTGGGTACGATAACCATAAAACAAGGATGTCGACTTGTAACTAAAGAGTCAATTGTTTGAACGCCATTAATTCCCACGAGCACAAAGATAATAAGTCAATGAAAGATAATAAGGAAATGAAAACCTCAATATGGTCCAAAATAGAAAAAAATAAAAGGACATTAAAGCTTACAAAAAAAAGAGAAGCATTAGACTCACAGATTTCCCTATTCACAAATGAAGACCAAAGATTAACGTACGAGGATGATACATACGGATTATTCTCAACCAATTTCTGGTGGAACAAACTACTGACCGTATGTTTCGTATTCGCGACTTCCCCGTCCATAAGAACCTTATTGACTTTTAATTACGGAAAAATCCTGAGACTAAGAAGGCGAAAACGAAGAGAAGAACACGGGGAAATAGCCGAAATGCAGAAGTTAAACCCGGAACCCCATGAGAACGTCTAAGCCAAGAAAAAGGGAATGACATTAGAAAACGAGTGGGTATAGAGGTCTCCACTCGTCCTTGCTATGTCTTGTTCCCTCATTGTAAGTGTCATTTACATAAAACCGTGTGGTTATGACACTGCAACATGCGTTTCTTAAACAGCACGGACGTGCTTGAACAATGCAGGCATGAAATATGTTGTAAAATTAGACCTCAAACTTAATAATGTAGAGTAACTTATGTTTAAAGGATTATTTTAAGTCTAAGGGAGAATTAAATAAGTATTGAAGAATTAAATAAGCCTTTTATCGTTGTTTCCTGTCTCAAAAAAAATTTGAAGACATCTCTGTTTTAGATTTCCCAATAGGAATTAGATGTATATGAAACCAATATGACAATAATGTCGTTTTATTAAAAACAATGTTTATGTAGTAAAATCAGTGTATCTTTTTATATTGTCTTGTAGGGAAATGTTCACCCTAAAATGCACCTAATCGTATTTTTTATTATATATTATGACTATTTGTTTTAAAGAACGTGTGATTATGCATCGTTATTTTCATTACAGGGAGTGGATTGACATATTGGAAATCGATCATTACAATGCGTTGCCCAGTGCAGATACAGCCTAGTAGCATCTATTTTCATCATACCTCAACCAACGAAGAGTACTCACCATGGACTCCAGGCAATTTTCATCCCAGATGGTTTACAAAAACTATAGTTACCTTTGATCGTTGTTTCCTCGACCACGAACCATATTGCGTATCAGGTAACACTATATTTGAATCTCAGTATCCAGTGCATTATCGAACAATATAATCATATATATCCTTAGAGCCCCTATAAACAGTAAAAGGTATAAGTACATCAATATCACCCTTGATAATCATTATGGAGCCATGTTCCATACGACTGTATAGATATGACATTTGATGACCTCAACAATCATTTATGCGTCGCAGATTCACGCGTCGAATCCCTTTCGACCATTTTTCGGAATCCATCCTGTCACCTTTATCAAATTCGAAAAGTTAATGTTTCTGTTATTCCATCAAGGTTAAGCGATAATATATAAAAAATTGACCTGGAAACCAACCATTGAATTATCAGAAACCAAAATTCACCCTAATGACTAACCCCTCAGTGACAATATACCCCTCCCACAAGTTAAAGACAATATGTTGAAGGAGTCACTATAGTTTGATGTCAACCTGTTCCAAATCCAAAAAATCCATTCCCCTGTAACTAACCAAGGAATCACCGCAAAAGTTAACAGACGCAAGCCAGACACGAACAATTTTATAAGACAAATGTGATCCCTCAGAGCACGAATGAACAATTTTATACGAGAATCACATTCTTTATGTGCTTTAAAATATACAAAAAATGATACTCCCAGGTACACCCAAGAACGATTTTAAGTACCCCAAGAACGATATGTTGAGAAGAAAATCAACCCAATCTGGACTGTTTTGATAATAGATCGAGTTCCTAGTCCCAACGGTTCCAGTGTTCAACCCCTTAAAGACAAAGTACCTTATGAACTATAAAAAAAACAGGTGAGAATGAACTCTGATAGCATATTCCCACACCTGTAATTGGAAGTATCATTTCCCGTTTGACAATTGGAGAAGCAAAATGAACATAATCATGCTCGAACTGTTCCATGAAGAAACTATATTGTAAGTGCTTTAAAAAATTTTGCCAAGACGAAAGGAGTGAAGGACCATAATTTACAACAGAAGGATTGAGTACGCTAAAGAGACACGAAGGTGATGAAATAGGTGTGAATTTACATTTTTTACTTCTTAATAACTTTGATAACTCAAAAATTTCAATATCCTATCATTAACGTTACGTAGCAAACTTCCCCAGTGAAAGTGTTCTAATGTTATCAGTGAACATGGTAAACCCAGTATTGTGTGTTTTAAATTGTTCTTATATGTAGTGTTGGATGTTCAGATAGAGTTATGTGTAGCGTTGTCGTGCTAATCATTTAATGTAGCGTAAATAGAAAGAAGTGTGCCCTATAGACAGCAAAATCAAAAAAAAACTTGTAAAAAGTGAATTCTCAAAAAAATCTTATGTATAGGTAGAATAGCCCCAACCTTGTTGGAAATATAAAAGTAATCAGTGCTAGATGTAGAAAAAGAAAAAAATCCTTAGTATAGTAGATAGGCTAGAACCACAGATAATCTTAGTCCGATAGGTGAATTTTAGAAAGGGAGATATAATAAAATAAGAAAAAGTAATAGAGGAATTTTTTTAGCACTCCTGATTAAGCCAAAATAAAAATATAAAATAATACAATTTCAATCAAAATTATGTAGAATAATTATTTAATAAATAGTGAATATTTCAAAAGCCCAAGGGCAAGCAAGTCCTAATGACGGGACGTCATTAAATAATGGGAAGGGTAATATGTACCGTGAGTAAAATGTGATATATTTAAAATACAAAAAATAAAATTCCTTTTACTAAAGATAATTCCGACAGAAATTAAAAGTCCCCGAATTGAGTTCAAATACCGTGTCCAAGAGTCCAAATTCTTGATCAGCTAAACGAGAAATTGTAATTTAGCTTGAGTCAAACACTGAAACTAGACATTTGTGAGTTTCGGTAATATCTTTGGGCAAGAAAAAAGATGCTAGACAAACAGTTTTTCATGAATTTTAAATTATAAGATACGTGTGACAGTTTGACTCATCAGACATAATTAAAACAAATTATTGGACGAGAATATCACAGAAGGCAGTGAGTTTGCCAACATAATTACAAAATAGCGGCCCCCGCCTCAGGACTGGGGACAATTATGAGTCAGCTCTTAGAGCGCAGGACAAAAGCTCTTTTCTATAGTGCGGTAAAAGTCATTTTTGGAAGAATATTATGAGCAGAATTATTTCGGCATTCAGGCTTTGCAATTCGGTCATTTTTGTTATCTCAGTCACCATTGTTGCCAGTTGAAGTGAACCCCTGCTGTAAACCTATTATATAAGTCACAATAAATCTATTGCTTTTCTATTCGTGTTAATTTTAATTTATATGTCTGTATTTAGTCTCACGACTGGTAATTAGATCGTATGTCTCCAAGGTACGTTTCCAGGAATCTTATTTCTACATGATATAACAGGTAATTGATTTCGAGATAACCCAAGGAAAAGAGGTTACATTTATATAATTACATATTTTATTTTCTCGCTTTCAGCGAGTGGCGCGATCGGTACACTGCTTTTAAGTTATAGTATTACTTTTGTGGCCCCAGACTACATTGCCACGTTTGGCAAATCTTAATCGCCACAGCTTTAAAGCATAATATTACATTTGACGCGGTCAATCTTTATTACCACAATTGCCTCAGTAATTGTCTCAGGAGACCTTTGGGGACCCGGGGTCCTTTGGGGATCCGGGGGCCTTTGGAGACGCGGGGGGCCTTTGGGGGCCTCGGGGGCCGGGGGGCCCGGGGGACCTTTGCGGCCCGGGGGGCCTTTGGGGTTGGGGTAGGGGCCCTTTGGGGTTGGGTTAGGGGACCTCACAACACTGTTCAAATGGAACTTGTGTATTATAATGACAACAGAGTTTCACCCAAAATCATCTTCTAAAATGTCTCAAACTGTTTCGCCCAAATAATCCCTTAAAAGTAATTGTGCGTGTTCCTTTGTTTCAGTATCCCTGCGCTGCCACATTTGAAATTCCTAGGAAACCCTGTCCCGTGTAAAATATATTCAATCTGTCTTCATCTCGAAGGTGTTCCTAGCTACACTATTATGGCTTTGATAGAATATCAATTTATCTTTCTGACCAAAAGATCAGAGAATCCATATTTTAATATAGATTATCAATTTATATCTGTCAGTAAAGATCAGAGAAGCAATATTTGAAAATAGAATTTCTATCTCTTTAGAGTCCCGTAAAATTCCTAGGAAACGAGTGATGTCATTTCTAATTCCATTAGTGGATTAATAATTCCCCTTAGAAACAACAAATAAATTCCCCTTTCATGGATCAATAATTCCCCTTAGAAACATCAAATAAATTCCCCTTTCGTGAATCAATAATTCCCCGCCGATTATGCAAATCAATTACTCAGAAATTCTCTCCCCTCGATTATGTAACCTATTTCTCAGAAATCCAGTTCCCCTTGAGTCGATCAATACTTCTCTTCCCGTCAATGCACATGTGCAAACTTCAACCCGGAGTTATTACACTTAAAAACAACAAATAAATTAACCTTGAAAAAGGGGGCATTTACCCCATTAGACTCGACCAATAATCTTTGAATAAGTTATAACCTGTCAGCGTTAGACTCAATTGTAGATGGCAGTAGTGGTGTGTGCGAAGTAATTATTGATAGCTCCCTACTGTCTCTTAGTGCTGAGGATATAAAAAGAATAATAGCCGGCTGTGAGAAAGCCAAACAATGTGGGAAATCACGCACCTTCAAGCTGTATTTTCTTGCAGTTAAAGTGGCCATTTTCTTGCACTTAAACTGGTTGATACTGTCATTGTGAATGCATACCTGCTGATAGACTATAGAGACGAAAATTCTGAAACGAAGTTTGCTCTAGCATGACGAAAATTGGGTGAATGTTTGAGTAAAATTAGAGCCTTATACCTTCACAGGGTTCTGTTGGGAGTAAAGAGGCCTTAATGACTCCCACGGGGCACCACTGCTGCGATCTACCATTTAGTTTAACGTTGACAGTACAAAATTTATGGTTTTTGTCACTGAGAATGAAAAAACAGGATTTTTCTCACTTGAAAAACAGGATTTTTCTCACTTTTAAGGATGTTTCTTGGACGCTTATGAGTGTTAGTTAATTAATTTGATGTTTTTCATGGATGTCAACAGCAATTTATGTCTGTTTTATGGTTTTTGTCAGTGAGAATGAAAAACAGGATTTTTCTCACTTTGATGGATGTTTCAAGGTCGATTTATTTGGTGTTGTTGTTATTGTTCGTCCAAGTGCACGCTAGGGGGGAATGTTGTGATCCAGGAATAGGAAACCGGAAGTACATGCATCCTTCTAAACCAATCAGAGGGCTGGTTACATCTCCTTCTAGACCAATCAGAGAGTCGCTTACATATGATTTTCCCTTTGCATAAAAATTCGCCCGTGGGATTTCGTATATAACGGACATACGTTGTGATTAAATTATCATATAGTTCTGTGACGCAATGGATAGAACACCTGAAATTATTGATAAGGAAACTTCGTCTACAATGATTAACAATGTGAGTACATTTTCATTTTTTATTTTCAAAATAAAATTATTTTCCATGGTAACCCTCCAGTATATTCATGTAAATCCCCACCATCCCCCCCCACCCCTCCCACTCCAATACAAACTCCATCATGCTATCTTTATACTCGCTATAAAACGTAAAATATGTTCTTTTTACCACCTAAACCAAACCCCCTCAAACCCCCATCATATGTATATGACTCTAATCCTCGCAATTGAAATAATTCTATTTTGTCGATAAAAATCATGCTTTCTATATTTCTAACTAAAAGCGACAGACAACTTCCGTCAATTCTTAGGCATTAAGCCGCTATGATTTGACATAAAGCTCCGCGCAAGGTAATAATTATTTTGTCACACTTTTCCTGTGTGTTTACGATAGCGGCCAAGCCAAAGGAACTGTTTTTCTCGTCAAATTAATACAGTTTCAGACAAATACAATAATTAAGCTAAGCCTACACAACCTGTATGGAAGTAGAGAAACGAGTTATTTCCAAAATTAAAGTCTAACAATATATTTTTAAGACATTATGTAAAAGGGGGGGGGGGAAGAGGCCATGCCTCGATTCAATCGCCATCATTGTAAAGTGAAAAAACTAAACTGTTTCTTCGCTGTAGGGCAGTAAGAGGGCCGGGGGTTTCTAAGAAAAATATAGCTTTATTATCTGTAAATTGAATAACATTTACATCTAAGATCGTAAATTTAAGACCTATAAACTGCTAGGCTAGTAATCTTTTTCATTTTAGAAGCCTATACACGGGAAACATTTAAAAAAAACTTCTCAGCAAGGTAAAAATAGGAACATTCCTCACAAATTTTACTTTTTGATTTGCTTTTGGCTTAGGGGGAGGAGGCTTCTTAGTGATATATGCTTTTTTAGACAAAATTATGGTTAGGTGGATGGGGGTACAAATTTTTATTCTGTGAAAAAGGGGGAAATTATTTCAATACTAATTTTTTATCTTCTTTTAAGGCAAATTGTGAAGAATGTATTGCGGCCCCTCCATCGAAGAGGACAAGAGAGGACGAGGCAGCCCCTGCGAAGGCGACAGTTAAGCAATATGGTCACTGGCCGAAGCCCCCCAAACAAGTGTTGACAGCCCAAGTCCTATCCACGCAGGCTCCAATGCAGCCTGGTAGAAAATTAAAGAGCGAGTGGATGGCTGCTCTCCATGGACCTTTAATAGCTGCCCCATCTACGCTAGGTCAGGCGGTTGCCCTCCAGCATGCTATGCCAGGACCATCTGGTACCCAAATACAGCCGGAATTTGCAAATGTGAGCATTTTCACCTCTAGTTTCTCCATCTTTTTAGGCCTTTTCTTTTAGCTTTTTTTATTCAACACTGTAAAATTGTGTCAGAGATTTTAAATGATTTTTTCTCCCCACTCAATTTGAAGGACAGAGATTATACCATTTATCTTTTACACATATGAATTCTAATTTGCGTAATATTGTTGACAACTTTCAATTATAACTTGCCAAGATTTTGGGAAGACATTCAATAAGAGTTAACGGTTCCCACTTAATTACATTTTCCAGAATATCTTGAATATAACAGACAAGATTACAATAATTAAGCTTGTGGGTTCGCAACCTGTATGGAAGTAGAGAAACGAGTTATTTCCAAAATTAAGGTCTAACAATATATTTTTTGGACATTGCTGAAAAGGGGGGGGGGACGTCATTGCAAGACAGTCGGTAGAGAAGAAGATGTGGCTAGGTTAGGTTAGGGGTGTACTAATTTGAATCCTGCAAAAAAGCACGCACTTATTTAAATACTAATTTTTTCTCTTCTTTTAAGCGGAATCAAGAAGAAAGTTTTGCGGCCCTTTCACCTGTAAAGAGAGCAAGGGAGGATGAGGCAGCCCCACAGCACGCCAGCCACTGGTTGGAGAACCCTGCTGCCACATCGCTGCAAGAATGTAACACCGTCGGACCGTTCACTCTCCATCATGCGTTGCCTTCAAGAGCTGCCCCACCTACACAAGGTCAGGAAGTCCAACATGCTTCACCAGGGCCTTCAGGCACTCAACTGCAGCCGGAATTTGCAAATGTGAGCATTTTTTTACCTAACTTATAGAAATATCTAAACAAACCCATTTGTCATCGCTGTAAAAGTGTGTGTGCGTCTGTCTCAGAGATATTAAAATATTAACCCCCACCCCCAACCATTGTTTTAAATTTCTCTTCTCCCCCCTACCTGAGAGATATCTAAATATTATGTAATTTTTTTTAGTTTTTGCTTTGTCAAAGAAAACCACTCTTTTTTATTCTAATCTTTCCAAATTTCTCTGTCCCCATTGTAGACCATAAACTGTTGGTATCTATTCGATATCTCATAATAATATTTTTCATTAATTTCTAGTCATTAACTGATAGGCATAGATTCATTTTATCTCAAAATGCTGTTTTTCGCTAGACTATTCTAGTTTATCGTATACAAGGAGGGGAGCAGGCGCTGTGGCGGCCGGGACGTGCAATGGGGCCCGGGACGTGCCAAGGGTCGGGAAGCGCCGCGGTGGCCCACTGGGCTGGCTCGGAGGGGGGCATTCAAAAGGAGACCTTGAGGGGAATTGATTGAACAAAATCAAATCCTTCTATGCAATGTTTTAGATTTTAGTTAAGTTGGAACTTTCAAAATATATGCATGAATCAAATACTACTGCTATTAAGTGTGTTTTTAAGCAATAATAATAATCCAATTTTTTTTAAAACTGTAGGGGTGATTTATACACTTTGAAAATAATCTACTTTTCATTTATAGGTCGTTCTGGTTCCATATTCACCATCTCCCCCCTGCTCGTCAGTTGGAGAAGGAGAGGACGAACCTGTGGACTTCCTCAAAAATTCAACATGGGACGGTATCATTAACGATATTCCAGATAATATTGATGAGTTTTTAGCTGATTTTTTAAATGTTGATTATAGCGCAGTTGAGCAGGGGGACTTAGCATTGCTGAGTCCAAACCCCTTGCAGCTTTTAGATGATTTTACCCGGGAATTAACACGGAACCCTCCTCTAGTCCCCATTAACCTACTTCCTCTTCAATCGAATGAAGTGGCTTCCCATAGCCCAAAAATCGAACAATGTGGGGGAGGGGGTGTTGATAATATACAAGAGGGGGAGGGGGAGGGTAATATCCAATTTACATCATTCCCTGAATTTCAGCTATCAAATACAATTTTAAATACAATAGCTGTCTACACTGCTGTCTGTACAGCTGTCTGTACATACCGAGATGCGTGTGATTTATCCAAATTTTGAGAATTTTGAGGGTGCTCTTTCCGAGTGGATAGGTCGTATTATTGCGCATCTCGAGAACTTTAACGAAAATGGGAGCGGGTCGGTAGTTCTTTATGTCGAAAATTTAAGTGTTAATATCTGTAAATTTAAGAAAGATTTTATTTTAAGAGGGGGTGGTGGTGAGAGGGATACAGTTTTAAAATATAATCCTGATTTAGTAAGTTGTCGTGGTGTCCAGCGGATCTGTTTTGAAACAGATCAAAAATGTTTCAAGTACGCTTTCCTCATATCAGCATTTCAGCCTCTAGCAGATGACGCTACCAAGATGAATTTAGACGATTGGGACTGTACATGGGAAGGAGGGGTCCAATTTCCCCATTGTAGATTTCACTTGTTTAGAGGGTAAATGCCCAGTAACGCTAAGATCTATTGATATTTTTGAAAGGGCCAATGCTCATTTAAATATCGGCGTTACTGTGGTTCAGTATGAGACTGAATTTGAAGATGGGGTTCGTTCAAAAAAGAAGGGGGTGGTGTTCCCAGTAAGGGGTCCGTCCATTGAATTGGTCAAACACTGGGTTTGGTTGTTGTACACACCACAATCTAGTGACCTTGCCAATTCAATTGGCCATTTTAGCCCAATAGCAGACATCAGTAGAGTTCTGGGGGAGGGTAAGAAAAGGGGGGTATGTTTCTATTGTCCGACATGCCTGTCACGATGCCGTAGCGATATAGAACTACGGAATCACATGAAGCATTGTAGACAGCACGGCTATCAGAAAGTAGAAATAGTTTCAAACGATCGGTCTGTCTTATTTCTTTAATATTTTCGAGGCACCCTCTTCAAGAGCAATAAAATCTCGTTGGATTGTGAAGCGAAGCTGGAGGAAGGGAACGATCCTCGATTTCCAAACCGAATCAAAGAACATCAAGCTATTGCAGTGTCCTATGCCTAAGCCCAAAGAGACAGTTCTAACACAATGCAGTTGTTAGAAATAGTAGAAACATTGGATGAGCGAGAGTGTATGATCAAGGCACTGACTAAATTAATTGGCACAGCTAATGGCGCTATTTCTCGCTTGAGAAATACGCATTATCCTATGGTGTTGTCTGCAGAAGATCGTCTCGCGATTAAAAATCAAAAAATATGATGGGTTTGTAAGGGGGAGTTTGAAGAGGGGGATAAGGGGACTAGAGGGAAAAGAGGGGAGAGGGGGAAAGTCAGAGACCATAATTACTTGTGGCAGGAAATATCCTCTGGGGGTAGTAATTTTAGAGGGGTTGCGCATCAGTCGTGTAACTTAAATGTTAGCCAGCAGTTTTTATCCCAGGTTTCATCCACAATGCAAATTATTACTTAAAATTTATTGTACTGGGATCGGCACGTATGCACAGGGAGGGAAGGGGAGTATACAGTTCATGGATAAATAGTTCATTTACCTATAACATTATTCCCGAATCGGCCGAAAAGCTTGTGCTTCTTGAGTTGAAATGGCAGGTAGTAAATAATGGGCATACGTGCTGGAATAAAATCAGGTTTTTAGATTCTTTTACTTTTTTTCCCAAGGCATTGATTCAATTGATTCAAGTGCAGAAAAGCGACAATTTTGATAGTTTTCCTTTGCTTAAAGAGCACTTTCCAGACAGTGAAATGTATGACATATTGGCCTGCAAAGGTGTATACGCACACGATTGTTACTGTTCTGGCGCTTGCTTATGCGAGGTGAAACTACCTCCATTTAATGCTTTTATAATTCAATGAATAACAGTGACTGAACAGCCAAGGACTTTGTGTTTGCCCACAAGGTGCTGGCTAAAAGAAAGTTTTAAAATAGTTGGGAGTATTATAGGCCGTACTAGAACAGTGACGTTTTAACTCTTTTATATCCAGTCTGTAAGAAAAAACACTAAATCTACTCAGAGTTCGGGTAAAATATAGGTTATTATTTGTCCACGCTTCATTTGGTGATGGACTTGATTTTAAAAATTAGTAGGGAGGAAATAGGTCTAATCACCGACTTAGATCAACACCTTTTTTTAGATTGTTTAATGAGGTGTGGCTATGTTTTTCATGGGGACCATGTCTTTTCAACCGACCAGAGCGCACAAAATAACACCGGTGCAAAGTCAAATGCAGTGCTATTGGACTTGAACTCATTGTACCCCTCTGCAATGTCTCACTACTCTTTGCCGTGTGGGAACTTTATATAGTTTTTGAATTTTTGTGAAGCCTTCGACATTGCTGTAACTAAGAAATGTAGGTCACGTAATTAGTTTCATGAAATTTACGGGTCCATTTCTTTGCCACTAAATGACTCATTCCGAGTGATTGTTTTGCACTTTATCAATCACCACGTGATCAGGGACTCACTGAGCCCCTACAATCGATCATTGGTTGAGGATATGGGGATGCACTGGACCCCCTCTAAGCAAAAAAGGATATGGATGAGTATATGGGGATTGCTGATTTGGACCCTAAGGTGAATATCGTTGTTCACCATGTGCTTTTGCACTGGATGGTGAACAATGGTTTCAAGATCACCAAAATACATAGGGTCCTGCAATTCAATCAGAAACCACATTTGAAAACGTTTATCGACACTTTTGTTGATAAACGCTCTAGGTCAAACTCCAAAGTAGAGAAGGAAATGTATAAAACTCATTCTAAATTCAGCGTTTGGCAAAATGTGTGAAAGCGTACGCAACAGATCTCGCTGCGACGTCGTGACTGACCCTCTAGAGTGTGCACGAATTATTGCCGATCCCAATTTTACATCGTTCACGAGTATAGAGGCTGGCATGGTTCTTCTACACAGGAAAAAGCGAAATGTGGTACTGAACAAGAATATAGCAGGAGGTAGTTCAGTACTTGAAATTTCCAAAAAGCTCATGTTGTCGTTTTTTACAATGTGTGCAAGGTGCAATGGCCATGGGAAGGGGAGGTTCAAGTTTACTATGGGGATACAGATTCTCTGCTGTTAAAGGTAAAAACCGAGGATTTATTGGGTGATTTAGAAAATGGGGAACACATCAGCTCGTGGATGGATTTCACCAACTAGAATTCGTCCCTCTACCCCGAGTTGCTGAAACGTCAAACCCCCAACCAACTAAAAATGTTAAAATCAGAGACGGGGAGTGATTTGATATCCAGGGGGTGTTCCCGTGTCCTAAAGTTTATTGCGTTGAAACACATAATGGGGATGTAAAGCAGGCGTGTAAAGGGGTGCCTACACATTTTGTAAATAGCAATTTCAACATGAGCGTGTACAGAGACTGTGTAGAAAGTAGCCTAGTGCCGAGAGCACAAGTGCTTGCAATTCGCTCTCTACAGTACAGAAATTATACTGTAAGTGTGGAAAAAATGCAATGTCGTGTATAGCCGACAAAGTCTATGTGCTCGAGTCTATGGCCACTACCTTATTTCAGACCGAGTTGAATGCATAAACTATCGCAATCAACTTGGTCTGGATAAATTAGCTTAACCTCTAACCAACTAACCTAACCTAACCCAACCACTAACCACCACCACCAAACTTTCATAAATAAACTAACCCAACCCTTTCATAAATTAACTAACCCAATCTAACCTTAACTCACCCACCTTAACCCAACCGAACCTGTAGCAGCAGTGACGACAACTATGGTATACATTTTTTTCCATCGCAGCTCCCGGGGGGTGGGGGGTCCCCCCCGCGGCCGGCTCCCGGGGGGATGAGGGGCCCGCCCGCGGCCGGCCTTTGGCCCCGTGGCCCCGGAGGGGGGTGGGTCCTCCTTTTAAATTCATAATGTTCAACTGTGCTATCAATTTTTTTTATGTGTTTTTTTCCATGTGTTTTTTGTTGTTTTTTCATGTGTTGTACAAAGAGTGTGCTACTCTGCTAATGTACATAAAGTGTTCTTGCTGGACAAAAGGGGTTTTTTAGACAATAAGTATTCTTTTTGCTGTTCATATTCATGTACAAAGCTGTTTTTTTTATGTTGTACATAAAGTGTCATATTTATGTTGTTGTTGTTCATGTTGAGCAAATAAAGCTTTCATGTTGCAAGTAAGTGTTCATGAAATATTTTTTTTGTTAGTTTCTCGTTGAACAAGTGTTACTCTTATGTTGTTGTTCTAATAGAAAAAACAGAGTTTTAATGTTGAATAAATGACCATGAAATATTGGTTTTTTCTTGTTCTTGTACTAGATAGATCTCTGGGAAAAATTACTACTACTTATTCATTGGACACGTATGATTTACAGTTAGTTGTAGTCCGACTGTTGTCAACAACAGCAGCAGCAGCAACATGTATCAATTTAAAACACCCTTCAGATCATTTCTGTGTGGTCCCTTTATGTCAGGAAAAACAACACTTTTAACCAAAAAAACTTAAAATTGTCACAAAATGTTTTTGGAAAAGCCGAAAAAATCTGTTAATGCTATAATATTATGAAGAAGTCCTACAATCAAATAAAATCTAGTGCCACATCCATACCAATACAATTCATACTAGGACTTGATGTTTTCAATACTATTGAACCGAACTCGTGGCTGATTATTGATGATTTGGCTGAATCTATTGAACAGTTCTCACAGGAAATGCTACAGCTGTTCAGCGTTCGCTCTCATCATGAACACATTTTTATAACCCTAGTTCTACACAATCTGTTTCATCAGAGCAAATATATGCGAACCCTTGCTTTGAATTGCACTATCTATATTATCTAATGAGTTGTTCGTGATTCAACCTCGCTCATAACTCTCAATAAGCAGATATACCCCAGCGCCCCTAAATTTCTGTTGTCAGCGTACACTCAGGCAACTAGTAAACCCTACGGTTACATTTTGCTGGATCTTAATCAAAGCACGCCTGAGGATCTACGTGTCGTCACCGACATTTTCGACAAGGAAATTACAGTATATCTTCCGGTGAAGAGAAGAAAAGGCTATTAGTTGGCATTATGACACTGAAGAAACTAAACAAACAACGGCATTTGTTTTCCGTTTTAAGCACTTCAAAACCTCCACTCAGGAAGGCTATACTCAAACATGGTGTTGACAATGATTTCATTCATCTAATATCTGAACTTACTTTAAATTTAACTGAGAGTCATATTCAACTGCCAGAAGATGTTAGATAACAGACAAAGCAACATCGATCCACTGTACGTGCCTTGGATTGTAAAAACAAGGGCCAAATTTTAAAAAGAAAACATCTACTTCATGCGGGTGGTAGCCTTTTCACACTTTTACCTGCAATAATAGCAGGTCTTGTGAGAGGTTTTCTCTAGAGAATGGCAAAGACTCATTACTTGAACCTACTTAGGCTAGCTTTACCGCGATTCATACATTTTGAAGACAATCTAAGCAAATTCTATATCGACGTAAATAATGACGATGACAAAAAACTACATTTACCCGAAGACTCATTGCGGCGCGTGGAAAAACACAAATGTTATCAGGAGAGACCCGC
This sequence comes from Artemia sp. Qi Xiang Cuo, assembly GCF_049724085.1. Classification (NCBI taxonomy): domain Eukaryota; kingdom Metazoa; phylum Arthropoda; class Branchiopoda; order Anostraca; family Artemiidae; genus Artemia; species Artemia sp. Qi Xiang Cuo. The sequence continues at coordinate 74,755,046 of NC_142804.1, forward strand.
CGCCGCTTTTACCGGTCCCTCTAAACGGGAAATGTCACCTGAATACTCTGCAGTGCAATCAAAGGAGAAGGAATTGAATTCAATTGTATCGAAAATTGGAAAATAATTGCCAGTGACCTATCGAGAACAGAGTAAAAGAGTATTATCATATCTCATGTTGGAAACTGGTGGTGATCATCAAGTTCAAGTCGACAGCACAGGGAAACGAATTATAATTCGGGGAAAAAGTTATAATCTAGTTGATTTAATTTGTGATATGGTGACGAATCGTAAAAGACTTTTATCATTTCACAATAATCTATGCACCTTTCTAAATGTATCAAACTTTCCCCAAAGTCTTATTGGCAATAAGCAAATTTTAAAGAAACTAAGAGAATATTGTCCTCAAACAACACCAACATCATTTAAAAAAGAAGAAGATTCAATATTTGAAAATACTAGCAGCAGCAGCAGCAACAATGATTTTATAACACCTGTGACTGCTAGTCAAAAGCGAAGACGAATTGATTCACCCTCCAGTGTGCAAAAGGGGAGTGGACATTACACTACGTGTTTGCGTTCAAAATGGATGAAGTTCTGAAACATGTCTATGAAAATATTTGTGCAGCGGGAAGTTTAAGTTCTCCCAAAACCCATTCTAAAGTTGTCTCTAGCAACACATTAAAAAAAGAAATACACCATCTACAGAATGAACTTAGTTACGACCAGCACCGGAATAGCATGCTTCGTGGTAAACAAAATCGATAAACATAATTCTTTTCCCTTCTCCATATAATGCAAACGGATCTCTTAACTCTAGACACAATTCAATGGCGTCACAATGCACCTTACAAATATATTCTGGTGGCAATCAGTGTCTTTAGTCGCTATGCCTATGCCATTCCATTACAGTCAAAGAGAGGTTTTGAAGTTGCTCAGGCTATTGAGAGTATTCTTGAACAGGATTGCTGTAGAAAAATTCAATCGGATCGTGATAGTGAATTTGTTAATCCCCATGTGCAAAAGGTTCTATTGAAATATAATACAACACTTTATCATAGTCACAGCCCAATAAAGGCTGCATTGGCTGAACGATTGATAAGAACGATTCGTCTATTAATTTCAAGATATTGTACACTGAAAAATACATCTGCTTCTATTCATGATTTAGATAAAATCATGCGTACATAAAACCATCGACCCCATCGATCTCTGTCCAACTCCAGCCCTCGGGAAGTTCATTGCGGTGAAAATACATTTGATGCTTTTCTAAAGCAATATTCCAATGGTGAAAAAGAAAAAAAATTTGAAGAAGAAATTCAATGTTGGTGATACTGTTCGAATTAATAGAACCACCAATATTTTTGAAAAGGAGAATTATTTATGGAGCACTGAACTTTTTAAAGTGTTTAAAATCCTGGACACCGAACCCACAACATATCGACAGCGAGACACCAAAGATGATGAGATTCTCGGCGGTTTTTATGAATATGAACTGCAAAAAGTTAGAAACACTAGTGAAATTTATCAAATTGAAAAGATATTAAAGAGTCGTACTCGTAGGGGCAAGAGACAGTTGCTTGTTCGATGGATAGGATATAACTCTGATTTTGATTCTTGGGTCGGTGCTGAAGACATTAACAATGCCCAATGATTTCTATGTGATTTTCATGTCCAATATTTCTGATCCTCTACAATGACTTGAATAGAACAAGTGATTTTTGGACGAAACTCTCCCTCACCATCAAATTCGACGACAATGAAAAGTATGAAGTGGCTCTTGTCGACTGTATTCTCAAATATACCTACGACATCCTGAGAAAGGATCGTAAATATGAAATAAAATTAGACCCTATGATTGGCCGCCACCATCATCCTCAAGTGATCAAGAACAAATTCAAAAAATCAATTGGATGGATTATCCATACATTGAATTACCCTACGAGGAACTCACCTGTATGAATGATTTATGTCGTTCTATTAATAAAAGAATTTCCGCTCGTAAAAAAGTAGCTTTTCATTTCAACTATTCAAAGGAGGAGGGCAAGATCTACATTAGGTCCCCTATTGCCAATGAAAAGGTTATTCTCAATGATAACCCAAAGGATGTTCTTGGCTTTAAGCTCAATATAATCAATGGTAAAAGTGCCGGAAACACTAATTTCATTTCTGCTGACTACCCGCCTGCCTTCTCCACGGACAATCGTATATTTCTCTACGCCTCATTTGTGGAAACATCTCGGGTTGGTAATTCAAATGTCCCCCTCCTACGAGATCTTGAACGAAAAACTAATCAAGAACATATTCACCACTACAATATAAAGCATCTTCAGTATATTCCCGTAAACACTTCCTATTTGAAACTCTGTCAGTTAACACTAAGAACTAAATTGGGTGATCCCATAGAAATTTCAAAAGGTTTGGCTGTGATTACATGCCATTTTCGGCCCATCGCTAAACAACAACAACAAGATGTCTAATAAAAATGTGGCATTCATTTGTCCTGATATTGACTGCTATGTTAAAACTCTTAGCCCAAGACAATTTGGTAATGAAAAGACCTACTACAAGGTGCGAACTACAAAGACCGGCTGTGGTTTTGGCAGCGGGTTTCCTAATTTTTTTCGGTCTGCGCTTCGTCTAGCCAGATAACATCTTGTATCGTCTGCAACAGATTTTGCATCCTTTACACTATACGATTGGGGCTCTGGCAAGGATTTTAAAAAAAGTGCTACGGAAAATCTTAGGTCGAGTGCGCAAACCCTTGGCGAGAGATTAAAACAAAATGGTAAAGGTTTAAAAGGTCGAGAAACAATGCATCACTCATCAGTTTCTACTCAGGTCAGAAACGAAAGACATGACCACCCCTGTCAAACAATAGAAGGAAAAAGCCGATACTCACTGTAGGCACTAGTAGAACAAGAAGAAGCCCCAGGAAGAGAATTGTTAGATCGAAACAAGATTTCTTTTCCTAAGATGTCCTACCTACCGCATAAGGATTTTCAACCTTCAATCACCGCCTCATTGAATCTATTCAATGCTGAAAATGTTGATGTGACTGTCAAGCACGGATACTATGAACAACTTTATCCTCAACAAATCCTCTCCGATGAAATCCACTTTAAAATTTAGTCCAATGACAGCTATCTCATGCACTTGGGTTCGAAATTTTCAGATATACAAATGAAAGTCTGAAGATTCGATAATAAGATGCCAATTCGGGCCAATGGAATAACCTATGAAAATAGTATTTTACACAGTCCATCTCTTCAGATCACTTTCTACATCAAAGGCACACTGGTGAGCACAAGCAATAATTTCTCAAATTCTACAAACTATATCCAATTCATGCTGATTACACCCAAGTCATACAAGGAATTGAGAGGCACCTCCAATTGATATGAATATATTACTAATACTGATAGTACAGATGCAATTAAAAATGCTACAACTAGTGAATTACATCTAGTTGGAAAAACATATCATGAAATATTTAATATACCCCAATGGCTGCTACCCAATGTTTAAGTGGATATAAAAATGACTTGCACAATCTAATTTCATATTGAGAAAAGAACTTGTTGTAAATTCTGATATAAGTCTCTCCCTCACCTCGGCAATACTTCATGTACGCAAACAACAGGTCATGAGTTCTGTTGCTTTGGCAGTGGAAAAACTGAAAGCCAATGGAAATAATATTAAACTACTTGTTCCTCAGACAATCACCAATCAACGTCATATTGCCATGGGGTCACGCACCTTGACGGACTCATCCTTTATCAATGGCGAAATTCCGTCAAAACTCGCTTTGGCATTTGTAAAAAGTGCTAGTGCAATAGGATCGTGGACTGGATGCCCATATAAATTCGAGATGTTTGGACTTTCATCTCTTGTGTGCAAAGTAAACGGCATCCCACTCTACAATCTATCTTTTGATAAATCCTATAGAATATTGTATAAAAGTTGACCATGCAAACCCTAGATCATGATTCGCAACTATTTGAAAATGGTATAACCGAATATATGTTTGCTAAAACACATGGTATCATTGTACTGGATTTTTCTGCCACACAATATATGAGCATAGTACGTACAAGGAGTGCAAATTTAAAGTGTACATTTACCGACCTTTTGGCCGAGAGTATTACCCTAATCTCACTAAATAAATTTGAAACCACTTGAAAAATCACTCCCGAAGGTACTGTTTTGCTTGACTTGGCACCATGAACACCAGTCAAATAACTAATGTATTAAATATGGACTCATACGTGTCCAAATACAAATACTATTATCTGCTCTCGGACTTTCTTGGAAAAATTCAAAGCGCAAACAATACCTTAATTACTGTTAATAGCAGTCCGTCATTGGCTGACGGGTCATTGGCTGTGCATCTTTCAAACAATGAAGACGACGATTGAATTTTTTGATCCTCTTGGTCTACCCTATACATTCTACACACCCCACATCAGTAACTATATTGAGGGCAGTGGGAAAACTAGTGTTCAACATCGGAAGAGAGTGCAGGATCTAATGACTAAAAGCTGTTGCTTCCATACACTACTATATTTTGTGTTCCGATTTCGCGGCTATAATTACGAACAGTTTCTCAACATTTATGTTGACAATCCACGGCTGAATGACTTTTTAGTGGAAAATATCCTCTATAAAGTATTGGTTTCAGTGCCCTACGAGTAAAGTGCTTACGAAATTTTTGTGAAATTTCTTATCAATAAACAGCATATATATACAACAATGTCTTTAAATCTTCACTTTAGATTTCATATTCCTCGGTGTATAGGCAACAGTCGTTAACCACTAATGCCGGTGAATCATTTGGATTCAGTGTATATTGATCTTGATTGAATGCAAAGTCAGGGTCACATTTTCTACAGTACAATGTAACTTCACTCTTGTCATATCTCTTTGTATAGTTAATGATACTATTTGCATTCATATTATAAAATTAATGAGTTTCAATCTGTCTATTTGAAGCAATATCACATAGAGTGTTTTCAAATGGTGAATCACATTCGGTAACTGCCAAATAAAAACCACTTGGTTTATAGTCATAGTAGGCAGTTTCGTCACAACGATGAAGTAGAAACCAAATTGTCTTGTTACCCAAACAGTTGAATCGTAGACCAGATTCCTGTTCCTATAATAATTTAAATCCACGACAATACGAATCTCGTAGAAATAAACTAAAATCACGTTTGGGACTCTTTCAAATCATTGCGGGGTAAGTATTCTCCCACTAATCACATTTATCATATTGGCAATTGGAACATAGGTGTCCTCTAGGGTGAGAGTCACAAACCTCTTCAAGACATGAATTACATACTTTAATTTGTACTGCATAGCCTCTATGTAATTTACAAGGATTATATAATTTACACTTTTCACTATATTCATCAATAATTGTACAATTCTCACATTAAGTCCAACTGTCAAGAGTGTACATGCAAAATGGACATGTATAGAACATTTTTTGGTTTCCGATGTCAACTCTCTCACAGCTATAACGAAACTGAACGTCCCTGTCGATGGGTCGATTCAAGATGGAGGACTGAGGGAGAAGTAACTCTGTGAAGTGCCCTCTTTCAAATGGTGGTGGGAGCCATCTACATTGAATCCATTGGCAATGTTTTCAAAAGTGTATCCACGATATTATTCTGCTTTGTTCCAATTAATATATCAATAAATTGAGTATAAGCACTTGAGTCACATCGTCAAAGATTCATACAATAATCCAATGGGGGAGAATCAGTCCTCATTATATTGTCAAGTGTTCCCCGAGAGAATATCCTGCGTTGAAGAGATAACTCAAGAAAATCGTCACCCAAAATCAAATGTTTTTCTATAAACACTAGATTCGATCTAATTCTCTCTTTCTCAAATTTATTCATATTTCAATCCTTTCACTCTGACTGCTGACTCTAGACTGACCACGAATCGTTAGCCTAACATTCTAACAAAAAGAAAGGGAACATTTTCGATTTCGAAACAATTTTATTGAATAATTACAACAACAATAATACTAAGCATATACAATTAGCGGTACAGTTTATTGTCTTCGATATGTTTCACTAATGCACTTAAAGCACATTGAAGTCTATTCACGTGTGCTATATCAACTTTAGCAGCGAAACATATTTGATCCTCCATTTTAAATTTGCTCAAGGATATCACATATCTTGCATATACTTCATCCCATTCCAGACAAAGCCGTGATCCTCTCGTGATTTCCACCGCAATATTTGGTGCTCTTGTATTATTACCATCAACTCCACTGTCAACTCCTAATGGGTTAAACATTCCACTCATCAACACAAATATATATCCAAATAAGTAAAGTCAAACTGTTCTTCTTCTCACTCCTTTTAATTCTATTCAAATACTAGTAAAAACTATTGCAAAAAGCCAGTTATTATTTTTCCTCCAATCCTCCACCGCTAATATTTAAACAACCCTCTTTTGGGATTATATGGATATTTACCCGACTCTCTGATTGGTTTAAAAGGATGCATGTACTTCCTGTTTCCCATTCCTGGATCCATAAAAGTGAGAAAAATCCTGTTTTTTCATTCTCAGAGACAAAAACCATAAAACATCAATAAATTGCTGTACTCGTCGGAGATATTATGTAATCAATTGACAAAAACCATAAAAAAAACATAAATTGCTGTTGACATCCAAGAAAAACAACAAATAAATTGATCAACACTCATAACCATCCAAGAAACATCCATCAAAGTGAGAAAAATCCCGTTTTTTCATTCTCAGTGAGAAAACCGTAAAACATCCATAAATTGCTGTACTCGTCGGAGATATTATGTAATCAATTGACAAAAACCATAAAACAGACATATATTGCTGTTGACATCCATGAAAAACAACAAATAAATTGACTAGCACTCATAACCATCCAAGAGACATCCATAAAAGTGAGAAAAATTCTGTTTTTTCATTCTCAGTGACAAAAACCATAAATTATGTACTGTCAACGTTAAACTAAATTGTAGATGGCAGCAGTGGTGCCCCTTGGGAGTCATTAAGGCCTCTTTACTGTTGGGGGACTTTAATTGTGACCTATTGAAAAGTGAAAATATACTTACGGCTCTGCTTCTTAGCCTGATTCCAAATGAAAGTGCTCTCTTACCAAAATCTGCTGATTTCACATATATACACCCCTCAGGATCAGTGTCTAACCTTAATCACGTGCTTGTTTCCAGTAGCATTGCCAGTAGTGCAGTAAGTGTAAGCGTACTTGATGATTTTGTTGTATCTTACCATTTGCCGTTGTCTTTTAGTATTGTGGCTGTATTAAACCGTGCACGGGTAATCCAAGATTATAAGGGGCGTAATGGAGTAGAATGCAATAATATTGATAGACCCCAGCACCAGCATTGTATTGATAGTATTCTCGCAAAGATAAAAATACCATTTGAGCTTTTCCAGAATTTGGTTCCGTCTTCAATTAATGAAGCTCGTATTAAATTAAATATATATGCGTCACTTATTTCACACGCTTTACTACAAGCAGAAAAGCAGTTTGTCCCTTGCACCAGAGTACGAGTTGGATTTAAGTGAACGGCTGGTCCCAGAATTCTTTACTTGTTGAGGCTTGTAATAGGGCCAAATTCTGGCTAAATATCTGGATAGATTGCGACCGTCCCAGAACTGGTACCGCAAACCAGATCCGTTTATCCACCAAACGCCGTTTTTTAAAAGAGCTAGAGAAACAGAGAACTACTATTCGTTCTAATTTTTCTGAAAAGATTTTCAGTAGCGCAGGACTTTTGTGGAAAAAGTTAACACATAAACAAAAACAAAAGTCCAACCAGTCATTAAATATCCCTCCCGAACTATGGGAACAACATTTCTCCAGAGAGTTTTCTGAACCAGACCCACTAATAGAAAATCCTTTCAAAGTTACACTCGAAAATATACTTTCGATAGGGGACAAATCAATGTTTACTGTATCAGCTTTGGATTTTTGTAATATAGTCCGTAAAATTAAGAAACCTGTTTCAAGAGGTACTGATCAAGTTTGCGCTAAACACCTTCTATATGGAACCCCTTTTCTTTTTTCCAACCTTGCCCTACTTTTCCAAATGGTGTTTACAAAAGGAATAGTTCCTGCCTCGTTTTCAACTGGCCGTCTTACTCCTGTCCCTAAGAAAAACCTTATCTGAGTGCTCAACTTACCGGCCAATAACGGTAACTACAACTTTTCGCAAAATTTTGGAGAAGTTGATAATACCTGAGTTGGTTGATAAATGTTATATGCCCCCTCACCAATTTGGGTTCCGGAAAGGAATAGGGTGCACTCATGCACTGACGGCACTTTCGTCAGTTTTGATTGATGCTAATAAATCTGAAGAGCCGTTTTTTCTAGGGAGCCATGATGTCAGTCGTGCCTATGATTCGATAATTCACGCGCATATCCTCACTGAATTGTATAACTGCGGGGTCAGTACCTGAATTATTCGTGCTTTGTATGATAAGTATAATCGTTTCACTGTCGTTGTAATTCTGCTAAAGGAATAATTACAAAGATAATTATACCTGTTCGTCGAGGAGTAAGGCAAGGCGCCCTTACATCCCCAATTGCGTTTAACAGCTGTATTCTTGACGCACAATCTCAAGCCGTTACTTTCTATATTTTAAAAGGGATAGATGTGTCTCTTATTGCTTATGCAGACGATGTCTTTAACCCCAGCCGAAGGGTACTGGTGTTTGAGAAAAAATATTCCATTTTGAGTCGAGAGTATTCAAAAATAAATCTTAAATTTAGCGCTGAAAAGTCAAAAGTGGAACTATTCAACTGGGGGCTAGTTCCCGAAGGACTTGATGTTTATCTTAATAGAGTATTGGTTGCTCCTAAATTGGAAGTGAATTATCATGGCCTCCCAATCGACAACTGCTTTAAAACAAATAAAATGCTTCTCATTCGCCATTTCCAGCACTGGACGTCAAGTGCCTACGGTGGCATAATTTCCAATAAACTTCGTTTTAATCGCCAGCTGCTAGCTAAATTATATAACTCATATACACACCCAAATTTTTTACATTGCACCTTTTTGGTGTACCTTTTCGGCAACGGAATCAAAGCAACTCCGACGAATTTATTACAGGTATGCTAAATATCTTCTCGGCCTCCCACCCCCCCGAGGCATGGATTTCTTGGGCTTATAGGAAATATGGTGTAATGGACCCCAATGCTGCCATTGGCAGATAAATTGCAGCTTACAGTAGGGGAATGAATGGACACCCCTGGTGTTCCCTTTTAAAATAATAGGTCTTTCACGTTTACAGTTTTTATGTTTGTTATAGACACTGTATGGTTGTATGGTTGTGTGCTTGCTCCATAATTTTTATCTTTGTTCTGTTCGTGCTTGTCTATGTGCTCATTAAATTGGCTTGTGCTGTCATTTTCTGGTTTATTAATGAGGTTTATTGCTTTTTAAGAGTCAAAATAGATCGGACGTCCACTAGACCCCCCCCCTCCACACTCTTTTTCCTTCAAACCCATCCGATAAGAACTTTAAGATAACCATTTTCTTAAAATGGTCCAAAGATCATATAACGAAAACTCAGGGGTCCACAAAGTCTCCCAGAGCCCGGGGGCATGCGTTGTAATTTATACCCTGGGAGCATATATGTTTCTTATTAAAGAGATGCTTGTATAAACTTCAGAGAGGGCTCATTTGCTTGGAAATTGAAAGCTCTAGTTCAGTTTTCGAGATTCAAAAGAGACTGGATGGCAACTAGCCCCCCTGCGGCCCTTTTTTCCCCAAACCCATCCGATAAAAATTTTAAGATAGCCATTTTGTTAAAACTAGTTCAAAGGTCGGATAAGAAAAGTTACTCTTTCATTAGCTGGACTCTTTTATAGTGTTAGTTTGGTTAATGCTCATGAAATAAAATAGGATGACTATATAATAGTTTAGAAACAAATTTAGGCTATATATTTACACATTAAGGGGGTGGGGGGGGGGGCAAAGCATAGCATATATTAGTAGGGACCTATCAGGAGGTATGAGGTGAACACATGTGCTCCCATCTATAATTGAGTCTAAACTGACAGGCTCTAATGTATTCAAGGATAAGTGATCGAGTCTAATGGGGTCAATGCCCCCCTTTCCAAGGTCGAGTTATTTGTTTTTTCTAGGTGTAATGACTCCGGGGCGAAGTTTGCACATGCGTATTGATAGGATTAATGTATTGATACACTCGATGGGGTACTGGACTTCCGACAAATTGATTACATAATCGGTGGGGCAATGTATTGATCCACGAAAGGGGAATTAGGAAACAATATGGCTTCATTGATCTTTAGGTCTAAGAGATAAATGGTCTTTAGTTACAGAAAAAAATTAATATTCTATTTTTTAAATATGGCTTCTCAGGTCTTTAGGCTTAGCGATAATAGTGACAGAGATAAATTAATATTCTATTTTTAAATATGGCTTCTCTGATCTTTAGTGTCAGGATTTAGAAATGACATCACTTGTTATCTTGGAATTATGCGGGACTCTAAAGAGATAGAAAAACCCTTTTTTAAATACGGCTTCTCTGGTCATTAGGCTTAGCGATAAATTAATATTCTTTCGAAACCTTAATAGTGTAACAAGGAACACCTTAGAGATGAAGAGATTAGCGCGGGAAATGGTTTTCCTGGGAATTTCAAATAAGACAGCCCAGGGATGCCAAAACAAAAGGAACACGCAGAAATTACGTTTAGAGATTATTTGGGCGAAACTGTTTGAGGCATTTTAGGGATTATTTAGGCGAAACAGTTTGAGACATTTTAGAAGATGATTTGGGCAAAACAGTTTGAGACATTTTAGAAAATGATTTTAGAAGATGATTTAGAAGATGATTTGGGGTTAAACTCTGTGTCGTTATAATTCACAAGTTCCATTTGAACAGTGTTATGAGGTCCCCTACCCCAACCCCAAAGAGCCCCCGGGCCCCTACCCCAACCCCAAAGGACCCCCAGGCCCCAAAGGCCCCCCGGACCCCAAAGGCCCCACAGACCCCCAAAGGCCCCCCGGGTCCCCAAAGGCCCCCAAAAGCCCACCCCCCGACCCCCAAATGGCCCCTGTGCCCCCAAAAGCCCGCCGAATCCCCAAAGGGCCCATCTGTTTGTGTGTCTGAATCTATTTGTTTGCATGTCTGGTTTGGTGTTTGCAAGTCCAAGAATTTGTCTTTGTTGGTTTGTATGTCTAAAGTGCCTGACTTTCTCTGTTTGTATGTCTGAATCTATTTGTTTACATGTCTGGGTTGGTGTTTTTAAGTCCAAGAATTTGTCTTTGTTGGTTTGAATGTCTAAAGTGCATGTCTTTCTCTGTTTTTATGCCTGAATCTATTTGTTTGCATGTCTGGGTTTGTCGTTGCAATTCTAAGAATTTTCTTTGTTGATTTGAATGTCTAAAGTGCATGTCTTTCTCTGTTTTTATGCCTGAATCTATTTGTTTGCATGTCTGGGTTGGTCTTTGCAAGTCCAAGAATTTGTCTTTGCTGGTTTGAATGCCTAAAGTGCATGCCTTTCTCTGTTTGTATGTGTGAATCTTTTTGTTTGCATGTCTGGGTTGGTATTTGCAAGCCCCAGAATTTGTCATTGTTGGTTTGAATGTCTAAAGTGTCTGTCTTTCACTGTTTGTATGTCTGAATCTATTTGTTTGCATGTTTAGGTTGGTTTTTGCAAGTCCAAGAATTTGTCTTTGTTGGTTTGAATGTCTAAAGTGCATGTCTTTCTCTGTTAGTATGTGTGAATCTATTTGTTTGCATGTTTGGGTTGGTATTTGCAAGCCCAAGAATTTGTCTTTGTTGGATTGAATGTCTAAAGTGTCTATCTTTCTATGTTTGTATGCCTGAGTCTATTTGTTTACATGTGTGGGTTGATGTTTGCAAGTCCAAGAATTTGTCTTTGTTGGTTTAAATGTCTTAAGTGCATATCTTGCTCTATTTGTATATTTGAATCTAGTTGTTTACATGTCTGGGTTGGTGTTTGCAAGTCCAAGAAATTGTCTTTGCTGGTTTGAATGTCTAAAGTGCATGATTTTCTCTGTTTGTATGTCTGAATCTATTTGTTTGCATGTCTGGGTTGGTGTTTTCAAGTCCAAGAATTTATCTTTGCTGGTTTGAATGTCTAAATTGCATCTCTTTCTCTGTTTGTATGTATGAATTTATTTGTTTGGATGTCTGGGTTGGTGTTTGCAAGCCCCAGAATTTGTCTTTTTTGGTTTGAATGTCTTAAGTGTATGTCTTTTTCTGTTTATATGTCTGAATCTATTTGTATGTATGTCTGGGTTGGTGTTTCCAAGTCCAAAATTTGTTGTTGCTGGTTTGAATGTCTAAAGTGCCTGTCTTTCTCTGTTTCTATGTCTGAATCTATTTGTTTGCATGTCTGGGTAGGTCTTTGCAAGTCCAAGAATTGTCTTTGTTTGATTTAAATGTCTAAAGTTTCTGTCTTTCTCTGTTTGTATGTCTGAATCTATGTGTTTGCATGTCTGGGTTGATGTTTGCAAGTCCAAGAATTTGTCTTTGTTGGGTTGAATGTCAAAGTGTATGTCTTTCTCTGTTTGTATGTCTGAATCTATTTGTTTACATGTCTGGGTTGGTTTTTACAAGTCCAAGAATTTGTCTTTTTTCGTTTGAATGTCTAAAGTGTATGTCTTTCTCTGTTTGTAAGCCTGAATCTATTTGTTTGTATGTCTGAGTTTGTGTTTGCTAGTCCAAAAATTTGTCTTTGCTGGTTTGAATGTCTAAAGTGTATGTCTTTCTCTGTTTGTTTGTCGGAATCTATTTGCTAGAATGTCTGAATTGGTGTTTGCAAGTCCAAAAATTTGTCTTTACTGGTTTGAATGTCTAAAGTGTATGTGCTTCTCTGTTTATATGTCTGAATCTATTTGTATGTATGTCTGGATTGGTGTTTGCAAGTCCAAAAATTTGTCTTTGCTGGTTTGAATGTCTGAAGTGTATGTCTTTCTCTGTTTGTACGTCTGAATCTATTTGTTTGCATGTCTAGGTTGATGTTTGCAACTCGAAGAATTTGTCTTTGTTGTTTTGAGTGTCTAAAGTGTTTGTCTTTCTCTGTTTGTATGACTGAATCTATTTGTTTACATGTCTGGTTTGGTGTTTGCAAGTCCAAGAATATGTCTTTGTTGATTTGAATACCTAAAGTGCATGTCTTTCTCTGTTTGTATGTCTGAATTCATTTGTTTACATGTCTGATTTGGTGTTTGCAAGTCCAAGAATTTCTCTTTATTGGTTTGAATGTCTAAATTGCATGTCTTTCTTTGTTTATATGTCTGAATTTTTTTTTTTTTGCATGTCTGGGTTGGTGTTTGCAAGTCCAAGAATTTGTCTTTGTTGATTTGAATACCTAAAGTGCATGTCTTTCTCTGTTTGTATGTCTGAATCTATTTGTTTACATGTCTGGGTTTGTGTTTGCAAGTCCAAGAATTTCTCTTTGTTGGTTTGAATGTCTAAAGTGCCTGTCTTTCTCTGTTTGTATGACTGAATCTTTTTGTTTGTATGTCTTGGTTTGGTGTTTGCAAGTCCAAGAATTTGTCTTTGTTGGTTTTAATGTCTAAAGTATCTGTCTTTCTCTGTTTGTATGTCTGAATCTATTTGTTTGTACGTCTGGGTTGATGTTTGCAAGTCCAAGAATTTGTCTTTGTTGGTTTGTATGTCTAAAGTGAATGTCTCTCTGTTTATATGTCAGAATCTATTTGTTTGTATGTCCGGGCTGTTGTTTGCAAGTCCAAGAATTTCTCTTTGTTGGTTTTAAGGTCTAAATTGTCTGTCTTTCTCTGTTTGTATATCTGTATCTATTTGTTTGTATGTCTAGATTGGTGTTTGCAATTCCAAGCGTTTGTCTTTGCTGGTTTGAATGTCAAAATTGCCTGTCTTTCTCTGTTTTTATGTCTGAATCTATTTGTTTGTGTGTCTGGGTTGGTGTTTGCAAGTCCAAGAATTTGTCTTTGTTGGTTTGAATATCTAAAGTGTCTGCCTTTCTCTGTTTGTATGTCTGAATCTATTTGTTTGCATGTCTGGGTTAGTGTTTGCAAGTCCAAGAATTTGTCTTTTTTGGTTTGTATGTCTAAAGTGCCTGTCTTTCTCTGTTTGTATGTCTGAATCTATTTGTTTGCATGTCTGGTTTGGTGTTTGCAAGTCCAAGAATTTGTCTTTGTTGGTTTGTATGTCTAAAGTGCCTGTCTTTCTCGGTTTGTATGTCTGAATCTATTTGTTTGTATGTTTGGGTTGGTGTTTGCAAGTCCCAGAATTTGTCTTTGTTGGTTTGTATGTCTAAAGTGCCTGTCTTTCTCTGTTTGTATGTCTGAATCTATTTGTTTTTATGTTTGGTTTGGTGTTTGCAAGTCCAAGAATTTGTCTTTGTTTGTTTGAATGTCTAAAGTGTCTGTCTTTTACTGTTTGTATGTCTAAGTCTATTTGTTTACATGTGTAGATTGATGTTTGCAAGTCCAAGAATTTGTCTTTGTTGATTTCAATGTCTAAAGTGCATCTCTTTCTCTGTTTGTATGTGTGAATCTTTTTGTTTGCATGTCTGGGTTGGTATTTGCAAGCCCCAGAATTTGTCATTGTTGGTTTGAATTTCTAAAGCGTCTGTCTTTCACTGTTTGTATGTCTGAATCTACTTGTTTGCATGTCTAGGTTGGTTTTTGCAAATCCAAGAATTTGTCTTTGTTGGTTTTAATGTCTAAAGTGCATGTCTTTCTCTGTTAGTATGTGTGAATCTATTTGTTTGCATGTCTGGGTTGGTGTTTGCAAGCCCAAGAATTTGTCTTAGTTGGATTGAATGTCTAAAGTGTCTGTCTTTCTATGTTTGTATGCCTGAGTCTATTTGTTTACATGTGTGGGTTGATGTTTGCAAGTCCAAGAATTTGTCTTTGTTGGTTTAAATGTCTTAAGTGCATGTCTTTCTCTGTTTGTATGTGTGAATCTTTTTGTTTGCATGTCTGGGTTGGTGTTTGCAAGTCCAAGAATTCATCTTTGTTGGTTTGAATGCCTAAAGTGCATGCCTTTCTCTGTTTGTACGTCTGAATCTATTTGTTTACATGTCTGGGTTGGTGTTTTTAAGTCCAAGAATTTGTCTTTGTTGGTTTGAATTTCTAAAGTGCATGTCTTTCTCTGTTTATATGCCTGAATCTATTTGTTTGCATGTCTGGGTTGGTCGTTGCAATTCTAAGAATTTTTCTTTGTTGATTTGAATGTCTAAAGTGTATATCTTTCTCTGTTCGTTTGTCTGAATCTATTTGTTTACATGTCTGGGTTGATATTTGCAAGTCCAAGAATTTGTCTTTCTTGGTTTGTATGTCTAAAGTGTATGTCTTTCTCTGTTTTTATGTCTGAATCTATTTGTTTGCATGTCTGGGTTGGTTTTTGCAAGTCCAAGAATTTGTCTTTTTTGGTTTGAATGTCTTAAGTGTATGTCTTTTTCTGTTGATATGTCTGAATCTATTTGTATGTATGTCTGGGTTGGTGTTTCCAAGTCCAAAATTTGTTGTTGCTGGTTTGAATGTCTAAAGTACCTGTCTTTCTCTGTTTGTATGTCTGCATCTATTTGTTTGCATGTCTGGGTAGTTGTTTGCAAGTCCAAGAATTGTCTTTGTTTGATTTGAATGTCTAAAGTGTCTGTCTTTCTCTGTTTGTATGTCTGAATCTATTTGTTTGCATGTCTGGGTTGATGTTTGCATGTCCAAGAATTTGTCTTTGTTGGTTTGAATGTCTAAAGTGTCTGACTTTCTCTGTTTGTATGTCTGAATCTATTTGTTTACATGTCTGGGTTGGTTTTTACAAGTCCAAGAATTTGTCTTTGTTCGTTTGAATGTCTAAAATGTATGACTTTCTCTGTTTGTACAGCTGAATCTATTTGTATGTATGTCTGAGTTGGTGTTTGCAAGTCCAAGAATTTGTCTTTGCTGGTTTGAATGTCTAAAGTGTATGTCTTTCTCTGTTTGTATGCCTGAATCTATTTGCAAGTATGTCTGAGTTGGTGTTTGCAAGTCCAAGAATTTGTCTTTACTGGTTTGAATGTCTAAAGTGTATGTCTTTCTCTGTTTATATGTCTGAATCTATTTGTATGTATGTCTGGATTGGTGTTTGCAAGTCCAAAAATTTTTCTTTGCTGGTTTGAATGTCTGAAGTGTCTGTCTTTCTCTGTTTGTACGTCTGAATCTATTTGTTTACATGTCTGGTTTGGTGTTTGCAAGTCCAAGAATATGTCTTTGTTGATTTGAATACCTAAAGTGCATGTCTTTCTCTGTTTGTATGTCTGAATTCATTTGTTTACAAGTCTGAGTTGGTGTTTGCAAGTCCAAGAATTTCTCTTAGTTGGTTTGAATGTGTAAATTGCATGTCTTTCTTTGTTTATATGTCTGAATTTTTTTTTGCATGTCTGGGTTGGTGTTTGCAAGTCCAAGAATTTGTCTTTGTTGATTTGAATACCTAAAGTGCATGTCTTTCTCTGTTTGTATGTCTGAATCTATTTGTTTGCATGTCTGGGTTGGTGTTTGCATGTCCAAGAATTTTGTCTTTGTTGGTTTGAATGTCTAAAGTGTCTGTCTTTCTCTGTTTGTATGTCTGAATCTATTTGTTTGTATGTCTGGGTTGGTGTTTGCAAGTCCAAAAATTTGGCTTTGCTTGTTTGATTGTCTAAATTATATGTCTTTCTCTGTTTGTATGTTTGAATCTATTTGTTTGTATGTCTGGGTTGGTGTTTGCAAGTCCAAGAATTTGTCTTTGCTGGTTTGAATGTCTAAATTGCCTGTCTTTCTCTGTTTGTATGTCTGGATCTATTTGTTTGTATGTCTGGGTTGGTGTTTGCAGGTCCAAGAATGTCTTTGTTGGTTTGAATATCTAAAGTGTCTGCCTTTCTCTGTTTGTATGTCTGAATCTATTTGTTTGTATGTCTGGGTTGGTGTTTGAGAGTCCAAGAATTTGTCTTTGTTGGTTTGTATGTCTAAAGTGCCTGTCTTTCTCTGTTTATATGTCTGAATCTATTTATTTGCATGTCTGGTTTAGTGTTTGCAAGTCCAAGAATTTGTCTTTGTTGGTTTGTATGTCTAAAGTACATGTCTTTCTCTGTTTGTATGTCTGAATCTATTTGTTTGCATGTCTGGTTTGGTGTTTGCAAGTCCAAGAATTTGTCTTTGTTGGTTTGTATGTCTAAAGTGCCTGTCTTTCTCTGTTTGTATGTCTGAATCTATTTGTTTGTATGTTTGGGTTGGTGTTTGCAAGTCCCAGAATTTGTCTTTTTTGGTTTGTATGTCTAAAGTGCCTGTCTTTCTCTGTTTGTATGTCTGAATCTATTTTGTTTTTATGTCTGGTTTGGTGTTTGCAAGTCCAAGAATTTGTCTTTGTTGGTTTGAAGGTCTAAAGTGTCTGTCTTTTACTGTTTGTATGTCTGAGTCTATTTGTTTACATGTGTAGATTGATGTTTGCAAGTCCAAGAATTTGTCTTTGTTGATTTGAATGTCTAAAGTGCATCTCTTTCTCTGTTTGTATGTGTGAATCTTTATTTGCATGTCTGGGTTGGTATTTGCAAGCCCCAGAATTTGTCATTGTTGGTTTGAATGTCTAAAGTGTCTGTCTTTCACTGTTTGTATGTCTGAATCTACTTGTTTGCATGTCTAGGTTGGTTTTTGCAAGTCCAAGAATTTGTCTTTGTTGGTTTGAATGTCTAAAGTGCATGTCTTTCTCTGTTAGTATGTGTGAATCTATTTGTTTGCATGTCTGGGTTGGTATTTGCAAGCCCGAGAATTTGTCTTTGTTGGATTGAATGTCTAAAGTGTCTGTCTTTCTATGTTTGTATGCCTGAGCCTATTTGTTTACATGAGTGGGTTGAAATTTGCAAGTCCAAGAATTTGTCTTTGTTGGTTTAAAATTTCTTAAGTGCGTGTCTTTCTCTGTTTGTATATTTGAATCTAGTTGTTTACATGTCTGGGTTGGTGTTTGCAAGTCCAAGAAATTGTCTTTGCTGGTTTTAATGTCTAAAGTGCATGATTTTCTCTGTTTGTATGTCTGAATCTATTTGTTTGCATGTCTGGGTTGGTGTTTTCAAGTCCAAGAATTTATCTTTGCTGGTTTGAATGTCTAAATTGCATCTCTTTCTCTGTTTGTATGTCTGAATTTATTTGTTTGCATGACTGGGTTGGTGTTTGCAAGTCCCAGAATTTGTCATTGTTGGGTTGAATGTCTACAGTGTCTGTCTTTCTCTTTTTGTATGTCTGAATCTACTTGTTTGCATATCTGGGTTGGTTTTTGCAAGTCAAAGAATTTGTTTTTGTTGGTTTGAATGTCTAAAGTGCATGTCTTTCTCTGTTTGTATGTCTGAATCTATTTGTTTGCATGTCTGGGTTGGTGTTTGCAAGTCCCAGAATTTGTCTTTGTTGGATTGAATGTCTAAAGTGTCTGTCTTTCTCTGTTTATATGTCTGAGTCTATTTGTTTGCATGTGTGGGTTGATGTTCGCAAGTCCAAGAATTTGTCTTTGTTGATTTGAACGTCTAAAGTGCCGGTCTTCCTCTGTTTCTATATTTGAATATAGTTGTTTACATGTCTGGGTTGGTGTTTGCAAGTCCAAGAATTTGTGTTTGTTGATTTGAATGTCTAAAGTGTCTCTCTTTCTCTGTTTGTATGACTGAATCTATTTGTTTGCACGTCTGGATTGGTTTTTGCAAGTCAAAGAATTTGTCTTTGTTGATTTGAATGTCTAAAGTGCATGTCTTTCTCTGTTTATATGTTTGAATCTATTTGTTTGCATGTCTGGGTTGGTGTTTGCAACTCCAAGAATTTGTCTTTGCTGGTTTGAATGTCTAAATTGCATCTCTTTCTCTGTTTGTATGTCTGAATCTATTTGTTTGCATGTCTGGGTTGGTGTTTGCAAGTTCAAGAATTTATCTTTGTTAGTTTGTATGTTTAAAGTGTCTCTCTTTCTCGGTTTATATGTCTGAATCTATTTGTTTACATGTCTGGGTTAGTGTTTGCAAGTCCAAGAATTTGTCTTTGTTGGATTGAATGTCTAAAGTGTCTGTCTTTCTCTGTTTATATGTCTGAGTCTATTTGTTTGCACGTGTGGGTTGATGTTTGCAAGTCCAAGAATTTGTATTTGTTGATTTGAATGTCTAAAGTGCATGTCTTCCTCTGTTTCTATATTCGAATCTAGTTGTTTACATGTCTGGGTTGGTGTTTGCAAGTCCAAGAGTAGAATAGAGTAGAATATTTTTATTTATAACACGTACATAAATAAATGTCACAAAACAGCGCACATGCCTGGTGGCATACTTTAGCGCTGAAAATATTGCCAACGAAAATACATAGCCATTTTCTAACTAAATTTTACAACAACGAAAAAGAAAACCCTAGTGAACAAAATGCTTAGCATGTCATAAGATATTTCTTCACCAGTCTTAGAAAATGTCGCTTGTTGCTGCATTCTCGAACTGATGCTGGTATTGAGTTCCAGATTTTTGGGCCAATGTGACGGATGCTGAATCCCGCTCTCGATGTCGGGCGAATTTCGCACGAAAAGTCTGTACGATGCGTAGTAGGATAATTATGAAATTGAGAATTAGTTGAGAAAATGCCGGAGAAATTTACAGGTAAATTACTATATTGATAATCGTGACAAATACTAGAGATAGAAATTAAATGAAGTAGGTCCAAAGAGAAAATTCCTGAAGTCCCATATAGGTGTCTAATTGAAGTTCTGCAATCAACATTAAAAAGAATCCTCATTGCTTTATTCTGAAGTATTTGGAGAGATTTGAAAACAGACGGAAAGGTAGATGCCCAAACCGAAATGCAATAGAGAAAATATGGGTGGACGAAAGAATAATAAATAGATTTTAAAATAGCTTTAGGAAAAAAGTGACAAAGACGAGTTAGCATGCCAAAATTTCGGGAAATTTTTAACGACAGTGTTTTTACATATTTATGAAACGACAAATTTTCATCTAAAATAATCCCAAGATATTTGAACTGATCTACACATCTTAATTCAAGACCATTCAAAAAAAGAGAGAAGGTATCTGACACTACTGATCCAGTTCGCGAAAATAACATATACTGGCATTTTTTTTCATTAAGAGCTAGTAAATTCCTTGAATACCAATCAGATACAGTTAGTAACGTACTTTTGAGGTTCTGGAAAATAGCTGATAGGTCCTGGTGAGAAGCAAAAATTACTACATCATCAGCAAACATTATAATTTTACAAAGAGGCAAAACTTCTGGCAAATCATTTATAAAAAGAATAAATAGAATAGGCCCAAGAACAGAGCCCTGAGGCACTCCGTAATTAATTGAAAAAGTTTCGGAACGGAGATCAGGAGATTTATCAACACAATCTAGTCGTCTCCCAGAACGGTAAGATGAAAAAAATTTAACAGCTTGTGTTGAAAACCCATAAGACTTAAGTTTAGAAAGGATTAACGGTGTCAAACGCATTTGCGACATCATGAAAATTCGCCAACACGTGTTGACCTTCAACCAGTGAATCATTAATATTTAGTAAAAGCTCATGAATTGCCAGTTCAGTTGACTTTCCTTTTATAAAACCATATTGACACGTGTGTAAAATCTTACTATCAAATAAATATTTTTGTAATTGACTATTTGGAAGCTTTTCCAAAATTTTGCTGAAAACCGAAAGTAGAGAAATGCCTCTATAATCTGAAGGGTCAGTTGAACTCCCAGCTTTAGGTAATGCTGTAACATTTACTTTTTTTAAAAGCTCAGGAGAAACCCCATGCCTAAGTGATAGATTAAAAATATGTGCCAACAAAGGTGAAATGCTTGACGCTATTTGCTTTACGGTTTGAGCCAAAAATCCAAATTCATCCTTAGAAAAACTCCGTTTAGCCTAAGCTTCAGAATAACTTTTTCAATCTCATGAGGCTTAATCTCAGAAAAAGAAAACGAATTTTCTGCATGTTGCTCATTAACTGGAACAGAGGGGGAATTCAGTTGCATAATCATAGTCGATGCAAGTCTAGAACCAATATTACTGAAATAATCTCCAAAAGCATTTAAAATTTCATTGGGCTCTGTAACATTTTCTCCATTTAAAACAAGGCAATTAACACTAGTATTCTTACGACTATGAGGACGTATCTTTTCATTTATCAATTGCCATGTTTTTCTCATATCCGATTTATACTCCAAAAATTTCTCTTTATAATATTTTCTCTTCTCATGCCTGAAAAATTAATTTAGCTTGTTCCTATAAACTCTGAATTCTTCACACGACTCAGGTGTCTGTAATTTTAAACAATTCTTAAATTTTCTATTTTTATGTTTTAACGATGCCAAAATACCTTCAGTAATCCATGGGTCAAATTTCTGCGCAAACTTTCCATGCCAAACTCGTGTTGAAGAAGCCCGATCCCGCAGTCGCATCATTTGATCAATAAAATCTGAAAACGCAGCATTTTCGTCATCTGAGCCATAAACCGAACTCCAATCATGGTCAACAATTAACTGACGTATAACTTTACAATCAATCCATGTATATCGCTTTTTTGAATTATCCATTGTTGAATCTCTATGTTGTTTATTACTATTATTTAAATTTAAAAGACCACTCACCGGAAAATGATCTGATATATCAGACAAAATTACTGACGATTTTTCAGCATCAAATAAAACAGGAGAGAAAAATATATTATCTAATAATGTAGCTTTGTTAGCTGTAACTCTTGTCGGCAGAGAAATACTTGGAAGAAAATTAGAAGACAACATCATAGTTAAAAACTCCTTATTATTTCCAACATCGAGATTCAAAAGATCAAAATTAAAATCACCCTAAATAATAACCGGTTTTTTCAACGTTTCCAGATTTTTCAACAGCGGTTCAAAAACTTCAAAAAATATTTTTGGATTACCCGACGGAGATCGATAAACAGATCCGACAATAAATGGATTACAGCCCAAAGGTACAACTTCAACAAAATAGTCTCACATAACCCTTCATCAAATACAGACAAATCACTGAGAATACTAAAAGACCAGTCATCACGAATATACAGCATCTGACCTCCTCTCGCATTCCGACACCTTGGACGCGAAATGCACTTTATCCCAGGAAGATCTAACATTGTAAGGGGTGTATTCGCTGACAAAAAAGTCTTGAAAAATCCAGCAGTGTCTATAGAACTAGATGCAAGCAGGACCTTCTGTTCATTGAATGGACTTTGTAGCCCCTGGGCATTTACATGTAACGATCGTATCGGAAAATTCCTAATTTTTATTTTTTCCGATAGAAACTCGCCTGAAGAATAATCACATTCATGTAGATTATTTACATAAGGCATATCTTTATCACTTCCGGTAGCTGAATTTAGAATAACATCTAATTTCAAACAAGAATCAAGAAAACGCTGAAAACGATCCATAAAACGAAAAAAGAAAAGAAAAATTCACAGCTTCTTAGTTTAGACAACAGGTTCATATGACACATTGCGAATCTGAACTACGTCGGAAATCGTTTTACACGGAATGATTTGCGAACCGCACTTGACTTAAACAACACCTCGTAAAGTCCATACATTTTCAATTCAAACTTATTGCGCGCATGCTTGTAGATTTCTTGCCTTTCCCTGGTTAGAGCCTCATTTACATAGATTCGGGTACCTTTCAAATTCTTGCGATTGCGCAGGATCTCAACTGCAGATGCCTCAGTAAAAATGTAAGTTCAATCGGAGTTTTTATTTCCGAGGCACCTCCCAAACGCCTTGCACCCTTGACAACGGATTTATCAAGATTGAGTCCCATTTCACTGTTAAGTCGAGCTAAAACTTTCTCACCAAGGTGAGGCAAATCACGCGCGGGAGAGTCTATCCCAGATACAATGACCTTAGTCAGAAGAGAAGACTGGTTTATATCATCCAGCTTAGTTTCAAGCTTTTGGAGCTTTGCGCAATTTTGAACAATTCTTACCCGCAAATCACCAAGTGAATTCTCAATCAGTTCAAATTTACTCTTGAATTACAGATCAATTGCCTCATAGACAGCTTGCGCGACAGTATCAAGAAAATCTGACTTAATCTGTGTCACCGGAGAACTCCCTAATCTACTGCACTGCTCTTCCACTCTCCTACGAATTTCATCCTGTATGTCGTCACGAAGGTTAACAATTTCTGACTGCATCAAGTTAACCGACTCAGATAAATCCCCGGCTAAACCTTCCGAGTCCTCCGTACACAGCCTTTTTTGCTCTCTGAACATTTTTTCTGCCATCTCTCAGCGCTTCTTCATATTTCTCTGCGCAAGCCCATATATTCTCGGACGTTACTATTTTAATTTCGTCAGTTCCGTAACAGCAAACTTCATAATTACTTCCATCACTTTTGACAGGTATCACCCGCGTATTTTTGCAAGGCCACAGCTTGTAATATTTAAATTGAGCAAACGCCCGGTTTTCCACTTGCATAGCTTCGGCAAATGACAAAATGAAAAAAAGCAAAATCTCTCTCTCAATACGTCCGCACACCTTCTGTGTATGAATGCCTAGCAGCGACTGATGACAGTGGGCGGGATCAAAAAAAGGTAAAGCTGAAAACAGCCAATGGAAAATTTACCAAGAATCCAAGTTAAAATATCCAAAAAAGTATGATATAATTCTCTTGTGTTAACTAGTCAATGACTGAATCTATACTGACTAGTCAATGACTGAATCTATACTGAATGACTGAATCTATACTGAATTTGTCTGGGTTGCATGTCTGGGTTGGTGTTTGCAAGTCCAAGAATTTGTCTTTGTTGGTTTGAATGCCTAAAGTGCATGCCTTTCTCTGTTTGTATGTCTGAATCTATTTGTTTACATGTCTGGGTTGGTGTTTTTAAGTCCAAGAATTTGTCTTTGTTGGTTTGAATGTCTAAAGTGCATGTCTTTCTCTGTTTTTATTACTGAATCTATTTGTTTGCATGTCTGGGTTTGTCGTTGCAATTCTAAGAATTTTTCTTTGTTGATTTGAATGTCTAAAGTGTATATCTTTCTCTGTTCGTTTGTCTGAATCTATTTGTTTACATGTCTGGGCTGATGTTTGCAAGTCCAAGAATTTGTCTTTCTAGGTTTGAGTGTCTAAAGTGTATGTCTTTCTCTGTTTGTATGTCTGAATCTATTTGTTTGCATGTCTGGGTTGGTTTTTGCAAGTCCAAGAATTTTTCTTTTTTGGTTTGAATGTCTTAAGTGTATGTCTTTTTCTGTTTATATGTCTGAATCTATTTGTATGTATGTCTGGGTTGGTGTTTCCAAGTCCAACATTTGTTGTTGCTGGTTTGAATGTCTAAAGTGCCTGTCTTTCTCTGTTTGTATGTCTGAATCTATTTGTTTGCATGTCTGGGTAGTTGTTTGCAAGTCCAAGAATTGTCTTTGTTTTATTTGAATGTCTAAAGTGTCTGTCTTTCTCTGTTTGTATGTTTGAATCTATTTGTTTGCATGTCTGGGTTGGTGTTTGCAAGTCCAAGAATTTGTCTTTGTTGGTTTGAATGTCTAAAGTGTCTGTCTTTCTCTGTTTGTATGTCTGAATCTATTTGTTTACATGTCTGGGTTGGTTTTTACAAGTCCAAGAATTTGTCTTTTTTCGTTTGAATGTCTAAAGTGTATGTCTTTCTCTGTTTGTACGCCTGAATCTATTTGTATGTATGTCTGAGTTGGTGTTTGCAAGTCCAAGAATTTGTCTTTGCTGGTTTGAATGTCTAAAGTGTATGTCTTTCTCTGTTTGTATGCCTGAATCTATTTGCAAGTATGTCTGAGTTGGTGTTTGCAAGTCCAAGAATTTGTCTTTACTGGTTTGAATGTCTAAAGTGTATGTCTTTCTCTGTTTATATGTCTGAATCTATTTGTATGTATGTCTGGATTGGTGTTTGCAAGTCCAAAAATTTGTCTTTGCTGGTTTGAATGTCTGAAGTGTATGTCTTTCTCTGTTTGTACGTCTGAATCTATTTGTTTGCATGTCTAGGTTGATGTTTGCAACTCAAAGATTTTGTCTTTGTTGTTTTGAGTGTCTAAAGTGTTTGTCTTTCTCTGTTTGTATGACTGAATCTATTTGTTTACATGTCTGGTTTGGTGTTTGCAAGTCCAAGAATATGTCTTTGTTGATTTGAATACCTATAGTGCATGTCTTTCTCTGTTTGTATGTCTGAATTCATTTGTTTACATGTCTGAGCTGGTGTTTGAAAGTCCAAGAATTTCTCTTTGTTGGTTTGAATGTCTAAATTGCATGTCTTTCTTTGTTTATATGTCTGAATTTTTTTTTTGCATGTCTGGGTTGGTGTTTGCAAATCCCAGAATTTGTCTTTGTTGATTTGAATACCTAAAGTGCATGTCTTTCTCTGTTTGTATGTCTGAATCTATTTGTTTACGTGTCTGGGTTGGTGTTTGCAACTCCAAGAATTTCTCTTTGTTGGTTTGAATGTCTAAAGTGCCTGTCTTTCTCTGTTTGTATGACTGAATCTTTTTGTTTGTATGTCTGGGTTTGGTGTTTTCAAGTCCAAGAATTTGTCTTTGTTGGTTTTAATGTCTAAAGTATCTGTCTTTCTTTGTTTGTATGTCTGAATCTATTTGTTTGTACGTCTGGGTTGATGTTTGCAAGTCCAAGAATTTGTCTTTGTTGGTATGTATGTCTAAAGTGAATGTCTCTCTGTTTGTATGTCTGAATCTATTTGTTTGCATGTCTGGGTTGGTGTTTGCAAGTCCAAGAATTTGTCTTTGTTGGTTTGTATGTCTAAATTGTCTGTCTTTCTCTGTTTGTATGTCTGAATCTATTTGTTTGCATGTCTGGGTAGGTGTTTGCAAGTCCAAGAATTTTGTCTTTGTTGAATTGAATGTCTAAAGTGTCAGTCTTTCTCTGTTTGTATGTCTGAATCTATTTGTTTGTATGCCTGGGTTGGTGTTTGCAAGTCCAAAAATTTGTCTCTGTTGGTTTGAATGTCTAAAGTGTCTCTCTTTCTCTGTTTGTATGACTGAATCTATTTGTTTGCACGTCTGGGTTGTTTTTTGCAAGTCAAAGAATTTACCTTTGTTGATTTGAATGTCTAAAGTGCATGTCTTTCTCTGTTTATATGTTTGAATCTATTTGTTTGCATGTCTGTGTTGGTGTTTGGAACTCCAAGAATTTGTCTTTGCTGGTTTGAATGTCTAAATTGCATCTCTTTCTCTGTTTGCATGTCTGGGTTGGTGTTTGCAAGTCCAAGAATTTATCTTTTTTGGATTGAATGTCTAAAGTGTCTGTCTTTCTCTGTTTATATGTCTGAATCTATTTGTTTGCATGTCTGGGTTGGTGTTTGCAAGTCCAAGAATTTATTTTTTTTGGATTGAATGTCTAAAGTGTCTGTCTTTCTCTGTTTGTATGTCTAAGTCTATTTGTTTACATGTGTGGGTTGGTGTTTGCAAGTCCAAGAATTTGCCTTTGTTGATTTGAATGTCTAAAGTGCCTGTCTTTCACTGTTTTTATGTGTGAATCTATTTGTTTGCATGTCTGGCTTGATGTTTGCAAGCCCCAGAATTTGCCATTGTTGGTTTGAATGTCTAAAGTGTCTGTCTTTCTCTGTTTGTATGTCTGAATCTACTTGTTTGCATGTCTGGGTTGATGTTTAGAAGTCCAAGAATTTATCTTTGTTGGTTTGAATGTCTAAAGTGCCTGTTTTTCTCTGTTTGTATGTCTGAATCTATTTGTTTGCATGTCTGAGTTGGTGTTTACAAGTCCGAGAATTTGTCTTTGTTGGTTTGAATGTCTAGAGTTCCTGTCTTTCTCTGTTTGTATATTTGAATCTAGTTGTTTACATGTCTGGGTTGGTGTTTGCAAGTCCAAGAATTTGTCTTTTTGGTTTTGAGTGTCTAAAGTGCCTGTCTTTCTCTGTTTATATGTCTGAATCTATTTGTTTGCATGTCTGGGTTGGTGTTTGAAATCTAAGACACCTGCTCAGACACACAGTCATAGTGAGAGAGATACGCAAGAAGTTGGGTTAATTTAGGTTCACTTAGAGTGGCACGACACTGGACTTAAAAACACCAACCCAGACATGTAAACAAATAGATTCAGACATACAAACAGAGAGAGGCATGCACTTTAGGCATTCAAACCAACAAAGACAAATTCTTGGACTTGCAAACACCAACCCAGACATACAAACAAATAGATTCAGACATGCAAACAGATGGGCCCTTTGGGGGTCCAGGGGAGGCCTTTGGGGGCCCGGGGACCTTCGGGGCCCCGGGGGACCTTTGAGGGTCTGATTCTTTGGGGCCCGGGGCCTTTCGGGTCTTGGGGGCCCTTTGGGGTTGGGGTAGCGGCCCGGGGACCCTTTGGGGTTGTGGTAATGGACCTCACAACACTGTTCAAATGGAACTTGTATTGGAAATGGGAATTTGTATTATAACGACAGAGTTTCACCCCAAATCATCTTCTAAAATGTCTCAAACTGTTTCGCCCAAATCATCTTCTAAAATGTCTCAAACTGTTTCGCCTAAATAATCCCTAAAATGCCTCAAACGGTTTCGCCCAAATAATCTCTAAACGTATATAGAAATAGAATATTAATTTTTCTCTGTCACTAAAGACCATTTATCTCTTAGACCTAAAGATCAATGAAGCCATATTGTTTCCTAATTCCCCTTTCGTGGATCAATACATTGCCCCGCCGATTATGTAATCAATTTGTCGGAAATTCAGTTCCCCATCGAGTGGATCAATACATTGTTCCAACCAATGCGCATGTGCAACTTTCGCCCCGGAGTCATTACATCTAGAAACAACAAATAAATCGACCTTGAAAATGAGGGCATTGACCCCATTAGACTCGATCAATAATCCTTGAATAAATTATAACCTGTCAGCGTTATAATAAATTATAACCTTGAATAAATTATAACCCTAACCTATGTACCTCTTTCCCCCCCCCAAAAAAAACACTTTAAATATCGTATATGCAATTAAAACCACGCTATACAGTGCATTTCTCTACGGCGGAGTCGTGTATCATCCCGTTGAAAAACAGGTTTTTCGACGTTTCTCGAGTTTGAAATATAAAAAGATACCAGCTAATGAAAGAGGACCTACGAAAAATTTTGGTGTCGATACAACCTCCAGGATCCGGGGGCAGGTGTTCTAAGTTA
Source organism: Artemia sp. Qi Xiang Cuo (assembly GCF_049724085.1). Taxonomy (NCBI): domain Eukaryota; kingdom Metazoa; phylum Arthropoda; class Branchiopoda; order Anostraca; family Artemiidae; genus Artemia; species Artemia sp. Qi Xiang Cuo. The sequence goes on from NC_142804.1 coordinate 74,783,174, forward strand.
TGTCCTGGGAGCATATATAGTTCATACTGAAGGGATACTTGTTTAAATTTCATAGAAGGCTCATTTGATTGGAAATGAAAAGTTCTAATTAACTTATTAAGAGTCAAAGAGATAGGAGGGCAACTACCCCCACCCCCACCGTTTACTTTTTTCGCCAACCCCACCCGATACAAATTTAGAGATAGCCATTCTTTAAAATAGGTCAAAATTAGATAACAAAACTCCGGTGTCAACACAACCCCCAGGGCCCGGGGGCAGGCGTTGTAAGTTATGTTCGGGGGGCGTTATGGTTCTTATAAAAGGAATGTTCGTATAAACTTCAAAGAGAACTCATTTGATTGGAAATTGAAAGTTCTAGTTCCCTTTTTAAGAGTCAAAGGAGATCCGAGGATAACTAGCCCCCCCCCCCCAAACTCTTGTTTCCCCAAACCATTCTGACAAAAATTTTAAGATAGCCATTTTGTTAAAAATAGTTCAAACGTCAGAAAGCTCCTGTGTCACCGCAACCCCCCAGGGCCCGGGGACAGGCGTTGTAAGTTATGCTCTGGGGGTATATATGGTTCTTATGGAAGGGATGCTCGTATAAACTTCGGAGAGGGCTCATTTGATTGGAAATTGAAAGTTATACTTCACTTTGTAAGAGTCGAAATAGATCATAGGGCAACCAGCCCCCTCCCTCCTCTCCACGCCCTATTTTCTTCAAACCCATCCGATAAGAACTTTAAAATACTCATTTTTTTAAAATTAGTTCAAAGGTCATAAAACGAAACCTCCTACGTCAAAACAATCCCTCAGGGCCCAAGGGCAGGCGTTGTATGTCATGCCCTGGGGCCATATACGCTCGTTATGGAAGGAATGCTCGTAAAAAATTCAGAGAGGCCTCATTTGATTGGAAATTAAAATATCTATTTCAGTTTTCAAGAGTCAAAAGAGATCGGAGGGCAACTAGCCCTCCCCCCTCACGCCCCTTTCCCCCAAATGCATCAGATAAATAATTTGAGATAACAATTTTGTTAAAAATAGTTTAAAGGTAGGATAACAAAAACTCCAGGGTCAAAACAAAACCCCAGGGCTCGGGAGCAGGCGTTCTAAGTTATGCCTTGGGGACATATATGGTTCTTATGGAAATGATGCTCGTAGAGGCTTCAGAGGGCTCGTTTAATAGGACATTTACAGTTCTAGTTCAATTTTTAAGTGTCAAGAGATCCGAGGGAAAATAGCCCCCCCACCCCACTCTTTTCTCCTCAAACCATCCGATAAACATTTGGAGATAATTCTTTGTTACAAATATTTAAAAAAATATGAAACAAAAACTCTGGGGCCTGTGGCGTTATAAGTTTTTTTCCTGAGGGCCTATATGGTTCTTGTGGACGGAATACTTGCATAAACTTTATAGAAGGCTCATTTGAATGGAAATTAAAAGTTCTAGTTCATTTTTTAAGAGTCAAAAGAGATCGGAGGACAACTAGACTTACCCCATGCCTTTTTCTCCCCAAACATACCCGATACAAATTTTGAGATAGCCATTCCTTTTACAATAGTTCAAAGGTCTGACATGAAAAACTCCGGTGTGGACGTAACCCCCCAGGGCCCGGGGCAGGCGTTTTAAGATATGCTCTAGGGGCATAAATGGTTCATACAAATTTTGAGGTAGCTATTTTTTAAAATAGCTCAAACGTCAGATAAATAAAACTCCGGGATCGACACAATCCGAGGGCAACTGAACCCTCCACGCCCTTTTTTCCCAAAACCCATCTGATAAAAATTAGAGAAAGCCATTTAGACAGATCCACCCAAACTCCGGGGTAAGTGTTGTAAGCTATGCCCCGAGGGTATATAAGGTTATATGTAAGGGGTGGTCGCATAAACTTCAGATATAGCTCGTTGAATTGGAAATTCAAAGTTATTGTTACCTTTTTAAGAGTCATCAAAAGTGATCGGAGGGTATCTATCCCCCTCAAATCTTTTTTCCAAATATATCCTATAGAAATTTAGAGATATCCATTTTGTTCAAAATAGTCCAAAATTCAAATTACTATAAATTAGGGGTTCAGAGCTCCTTCATAGCACCCGGGACCAGAATTGTAAATTATGTAAGTTCTTAAGAATCGAAAGTGATCTAAAAGTAACAACCTCCCCGGTGCCTTTTTTCTTGAAATGGAAATCTTATCAAAATTTAAAATAGCCATTTTGTTTAAAATTTAAATTACTATAACTTACGGTTTGAGAATTCTTCCCTAGCCCCCGGGTCAAGGATTTTCACTTATATAAGTTGCCCATTGTTAGAATATTAGGTTATGTGGAAGGGGTGGTCGTATTAATTTTGGAGGGGGCTCATTCGATCGGAAATTGAAACTTCTGGCTCTTTTTTTAAACTAACTAAATCTGAATAAAAAAAATTGAACTATTTTAGTTGAAAGTCTTTTTAACTAAAATAAAGAGTAAAAATGAAACTTCAATCAAACTAAGATACTATCTCTTTAAACCGTCAATATTTATGTAAGTGTTTATTTTTTCTCAAAAACGGCTTCATATTTTTTTTTCATGAAAATCGGCCACCTGAGATTTTCTGACCAAAAAAAAGATCTATGTAGGAAGTACGGAAGCCTCAATATATATGAGGGGGACTCCATATATGGGCATATAATACCGCGAGTAGTACAAGATCATTGACCTACTTTCGAGGGTGACGCAACCCATTCAGTGAATACAATGATAAGAAGGTGACATCATCAGATAAGGTTAATTATTTTCTTGAATGTAAACATCTGGTTGGAATACTATGATAAGAAGGTGTCATCATCAGATAAGGTTAATTATTTTCTTGAATGTGAACATCTGGTTGGAATACTATGATAAGAAGGTGACATCATCAGATAAGGTTAATTATTTTCATGAATGTAAGCATCTGGTTGGATTACTATGATAACAAGGTGACATCATCAGATAAGGAAATTTGAATATTGGAATATTCTTATCCAAGAGTTGGAAATACAGACAGGAAAAGATAACTGATTGACACAATTTCTCCATGAGACAAGATAAATTTGATAGCAGAAACGAAAATGGTAAAGCATCTGAGGGAATTCTAACTCCTATTAAGAGATACAGATTATTTTTATTAGGGCGGTTCTCGACTGTGTTCGGTATAATACACAACTACCATTTGAATAGTGTTATAAGGTCCCCAACCCCAAAGAGCCCCCCCGGACCCCCAAAGACCCCCCGTCCCCAAAAGCCCCCACTGGGCCCCTAAAGGCCCCCTCCCCCTCCCATTCTTCCCCTTCCTCTCCTCCTCCCCCTCCCCTCCCCTCCCCCATTTTTTTTTACTTTTTTTGAATTTTTTTTAACATAGTATTTTTCAACTTCTTTTTTACATCTCGTTGTGGTATACCATGTCACTGTTACATTCTCTTGACGTTTCAAAGTTCATTTTGGATCTTTTTCGTTGTAATGCATGAGTTAGATTATTTCAGTAGTCTTTTGTCGCGGTTTACCATGTCACTGTTACATTCTCTTGACGTTTCAAAGTTCATTTTGGATCTTTTTCGTTGTAATGCATGAGTTGGAATATTTCAGTAGTGTTTTCTCGTGGTTAACCGTGTCACTGTTACATTCTCTTGATGTTTCAAAGTTCATTTTGGATCTTCATCGAAATGCATGAGTTGGATTATTTCAGTAGTGGTTAGGATAGGTTAGATTAGGTTAGCCTACGTACGAGCGCGTACGTAGGCTAACCTAATCTAATCTAGCCTATCCTAACCTGTTGTAACCTAACTTAATCTAACCTAACCTGTTGAACTTTGAAAAATCAAGAGAATATAACAGTAACTAGGTAAACCACAACATACACTACTGAAATATTCCAGCTCTTACATTTCAACAAAAAAAAAAAAAAACTAAAATGAACTTTGAAACCTCAAGAGAATGAAACAGTGACAAATTAAATCATAACAAAACACTACTGAAATATTCTAACTCTTGCATTTCAACGAAAAAAAACAAAAGGACTCTGAAACATCAAGAGAATGTAACAGTGAAAAGGTAAACCACGACAAACACTACTGAAATATTCCAACTCTTACATTTAAAAAAAAATCCGAAATGAACTTTGAAACATCAAGAAAATGTAACAGAGATAAGGTAAACCACGACAAAACAAAACGCTTGACGGTTTTCCACTTTAAAACTACTGTCAAAAAATTATTGCAAAATTAATCTTTACAAATATAAATTTGTTACACAGATGATGAATATAGTTATGATGATCGAACAAGAAAATTAGATATAATCTGTCAAACGAGCACGTCCATCCCGAGACCATTCTTCTCGAAAACTCACAATATGTTAGCCAAAAGCTTCCTAAAATCAACATTTTATAGTTCACAGGTGTTGCTTCATAGCCGTGCGTTTTAATCAACGTTTCATATGGCTTTTCAACTCCGAAAAGACACCAAAGGCCTTTGCTATTCTAATTTTCACGTTTTCAGCCCATCCACCAAAATAGCAGACTGGCAAGTAAATTTTGGTTACCGTATTTTTTCTCGTTCTCAAGGAAATTTTGGCTATCGTATTTTCTTGTTCTCATTGTTTCAGAGTTTAAGCCAATTAATCTTCCCAAAAATAAATTTAAAACTCTGGCGCTGTCAAACTCAACAGAATCCATTTATTTCGCCAAACTATTCAACTAGGACACTCCTGTTATGTACCCCTCTTAAAGTTACAACAGCGTAAATCTACTTGTTAAAAACACAAAAATAAACTATCTGAACTTGTTTATATTTTTTTATAAAATGAGCATTGGTGAAGCTGCAAGATATTTCAACTTAAAAAACAAACACTGACATTTCATTTGAAAAGGTTTCAAACAGCTCGTGAGACCAAATTTGATTATGAACGAAACCTTAATTTAAAACAGGTTTTCAGTCATGAAAAAGAAAGGTTATTTGTGAGTTATTTCAAGGAAGCAGCCTCGATGCAGTGTGGTCTTTCTTTGAGAATTGTCAGGAAGTTAGCTAACCAGTATGCGGTCACCAATAGTAAAAATTATCCCCCATCATGGAATGACAATAAAATGCCTGGTAAATAATGGTCAAGGGATTTCAGGAAAACATTCTCCAGAAACTCTCATTAAGAAAACCAGAGCCAACTAGTCTTGCCAGGGTGGTGGTCTAACTTGCCTTATAGCCTTTTATTTTTTATCTTGTTATTCATAATCTTCAAAAAAGAATTTACTGGTCACTGTTTGTAATTTTCACATTTTTTAAGGAGAAGGGAGGGTAAATACCCTGACAGTCATAACAATTCTTGCAAATTAGGGATAGTGTTTCGGGTGGAAAAAAAAACATCAACCAACTATGGAGTCGTAATTTAGGAACAACTTTATTTGAAAGAAGGAAAATTGCCATTTTATCTATGATAAAAAAAAAATATAGGTAAAATGATGTAAAGTTTAACATATAAGAATTTTAAGTAGCAAAGGACCTGTCAACTTGGTTAGTATTTCTACAGCTGAGTCAAACAAAATATTATTTTTTAGTCAAATATTCTGTCCAAACTAAAAAAAAATTTAGAGGGATTTTTTTTTGCAGCAACTGATATGCAGCCAGTATTAATTTCGTTATTGGTACTAAAACATTTATTAAAACTTCTTATGCTTGATGATGAGTGTACAATGTCTTACTCTATGATTTTGGCTGTTTCCCAAATGAAACATCTCTAAAGTCAACTGTTTCATACTTACAACTTTCTTTCTGTTTCTGAAGACAGTGATCTAACTGACTAGGTTTTTATTCCGTTTCACCAAAGTAAATGCCTAGATTCTGATTGAAATTATCACGATTTTTCAAAAACAAACATTTTAAAATTATAAATTTATGCTTAAAGATTAATATATAGCTAGAAACTTCAGAGGTATGTCTACAATATTGAAAATATACATACAAGCACAAACAAATGTCAGGTCTAGACTCACTTCCCGGTGTAGCATATAAGAATTAATCTACAAATAGTTTGGCTCAAGGCATCGTCTGTAATGGAGAACAATATTCTCCAACTGGTTATTACAATTTTGTTTGCCGCTAAAGTATAATGGACACAAAGATACTGGCAGAATACTTAAAATAAAAAAACATTAACATATTTGTTGTTTTACTTAAATGTAATTTAAAATTATTTTTACTACTTTCTGTTTTATTTAGTGATGAATTTGAGTTCAAATTCTTAAATTAAGCTCAACACGCCTGGAAAGAATGTCCTTGGCCTCTAGAACTAAAATATTCTTTATCGCTAAAGTTTTGACTTTGATTTAGACACTGTCTTATATATGCATGGTGGAATTAGCACTTAAGTGGCTCAGATCAGAAATGTTTCCTTATATACATACAATCTAAAGGGTTTTTCACCTGTAAACCCTCATTGGAGCTTATTCAAAGAGCTTGATTCAGAGAATCTTTTCTCATATATATCACTAAAAACATTTTTCACTTGTGTGAACTCGTTTATGTCTAGTCAAAGCTGACGACTGAGCAAAAGTTTTCTTACATAGGTCACACTGGAAGGGTTTTTCACCTGAATGCGTTCTTTGATGTTCCGTCAAAGTGCTTGACACAGAAAAGGTTTTCTTACATATGTTACACTGAAAGGGTTTTTCACCTGTATGTAGTCGTTTATGTGTAGTCAAAGTTGATGAGCAAAAGTTTTCTTACATATGTTAAACTGAAAGGGTTTTTCACCTGTATGCGTTCTTTGATGTTTCGTCAAAGTGCTTGAGAGAGAAAAGGCTTTCTTACATATGTTACACTGAAAGGGTTTTTCACCTGTATGTAGTCGTTTATGTGTGGTCAAATTTGAAGACTGAGCAAAAGTTTTCTTGCATATGGCACACTGAAAGGGTTTTTCACCTGTATGCACTCGTTTATGCCTAATCAAATTTACAGACTCAGCAAAAGTTTTCTTACATATATCACACTGGAAGGGTCTTTCACCTGTGTGCACTCGTTTATGTCTAGTCAATGTTGACGACACAGCAAAAGTTTTCTTACATATAGTACACTGGAAGGGCTTTTCACCTGTATGCACTCGTTTATGTATTGTCAAATGTTCCAACCGAATAAAAGTTTTCTTACATATATCACACTGGAAGGGTCTTTCACCTTAGTGCACTCGTTTATGTGTAGTCAAATGATCCAACCGAGTAAAAGTTTTCTTACATATGTCACACTAAAAGGGCCTTTCATCTGTATGTTCTCGTTTATGTTTGGTCAAATCTGACAAGAGAGCAAAAAATTTCTTAAATATAGTATACTGGAAAGGTTGTTCACCTGTATTCACTATTTTATGTTTAGTCAAATTTCCTGACCGAGTAAAAGTGTTCTTACATATATCACACTGGAAAGGTCTTTCACCTGTATGCATTCGTTTATGTTTAGTCAAATTTCAAGAATCAGCAAATGTTTTCTTGCATATATTACACTGAAAGGGTTTTTCACCTGTACGCACTCGTTTATGTCTAGTCAAATTTTCCAACCGAATAAAAGTTTTCTTACATATGTCACACAGTATTGCTTTTACATCACAACTACTGAATATTTTTTACTTAATTAGCTATAAAAAGTAAATACAACTATATACACGACAAAAAACAGCTAAAAGTAGTAATAAAATAAATTATATTAAGAATCATTGGATGATTAGGATTTATGCTTTGAAAATCTGTTTCATTTCATAGAAATAATATTTAAATTTTAACCAGGAGAATTATATAACTTCATTTTGTTTTGTGCCAGCTTTAATTTAATTCTAGGTTTAGACAACACGATTCACATGATTTTTGTAGGATAAGCCACATTGGGATTTTTTTCTAATTTAGGACATGGTTTTTTCGGTAGGTATGGATCAATTTATTATTAAACTATAAATATATTAGTTGCGTTGTCGTAGAAACTTCAAAAAGGAATCATTCGATTGGAAATTGAAACGGCTAGTGCCCTTTTCAATAGTCGAAAGTGATAGCCATTTTGTTCAACTTAGTTGGAAGGTACGGAAATTATGTCTTTGAGTATGATAACTCCCTCAGAGCCCTCCGGGCAAGGGATGTAAGTTATACCCAGGAGAATATAAGGTTTTTATAGAAAGTATTGGCGCAGAAACTTCAAAATGGGCTCATTCAATAGGAAATTGAAAGGGCTAGTGCCCTTTTTAATATTCGGAAGTGATTGGTGGGCAATTAACCCTCCTCTCAAGCCCACCATTTCCCCAAACACATCCAATCGAAATTTTGAGATAGCAATTTTGTTCCATGTAGTTGAAACATTTGGAAATTAGGTCTTTGAGGAAGACACCCCCCCTTCCTCAGGGTAAGGGTTGTAAGCTATGCCTTGGGAGCTTATAATGTTTTTTATTGAAAGGGTCATCGTAGAAATTTCAAAAGGGCTCATTAGATTGGAAATTGAAAGGGCCAGTGCCCTTTTTAATAGTCGAAAGTGATTGGAAAGCTTGTCATTATTATAGTAAACATCGATGTGGGTACAATGTATTATTATTTTATTTTATTTATACCAGGGCACTTCGTCACGAAGGAGTTGTCGTAACAACTTCAAAAAGGGCTCATTCGATTGAAAATAATAGTCGAATCTGATTGGAGGGAAACTAATCCCCCTCCCACGCCATCCCTCCCATTTGCCCCTTATGTTTAAAAAATAAAATTTTCCTTAAGATTAAATAAAAATTCACTGTGTTAATTCTAAATACGAATAAGGCATCTCAGCAGTATCCTAAGAACGACTGAGGGTATTAAGTTCAAACTTTTAGTGCTGTTTCTCTTTTCAAAACTCAGCCATATCAAACTAGGTCATCTTTATCTAAACTTTGAAAGAGAGGAAACATCTTTTTTGCGAATTATATAAAGTCTCCCATTTTTAGTCAACTAGAGGATACATGGAACTAGATTAAACCCTATTAACTGTTTCCAGATTTTTGAAAGGGTGTATGTTGTTAAAAATTGCTGAAAGTTTATGAAAAATGAAAATGAATGTGCATCGTCAGTTTAATATACATATACTGATATTTAGTAATCAAAATGTTAATATTATTTGATTTGTTAGTTATAAAGGTAAAAAAAAATTATATTTATTGACTGTATCAGTAACAGCAATAAGATAGCAGTAATAAGCATCTTTTATTATCGGGCATTATCATTAACAAGACATATATTACTAAAAAATAAAACATGCTTATTTACAACAAGCTTATATATTTATTACTTTACTAAATTTCAGATATCCATGTAAGCATTATTTATTTGAAGCCTGAAGAGATTCACGTTTACAAGGATCATCTTTTCAAGTTTTATTGCAATGACAGGAGAGACAATAAGTAAATAAATTAAAAAATTAATTGATCTTTCACGCACAAATGACAGAAGTACTAGCTAATGACAACCAGGAAAAGAGATAATAAGAAAGAATAAAAAGGAAAAGAGAAGATATAAGAATGCTAAGAAGACGCGGGTATGACTATAGATTCTTCTTGCCATATTATCCATGAATTAAGACTTCATTTTTATAGCAAAATTTTGATTCAAGTATTTTGGGGGAAATGGGATTTGGGAGACTGGATAGTTGCGTTCCAATCTATTTTGTCCCTTAAAAAGAGCAATATAACTTTTAATTAATGTTCAAATCAGCCCTCTCTCGATGTCCTAGGACTATTGGTCCGATACGGTAATGATAGAAGGATAAGTCTGCGAACCAATGACAAAATATTAGAAGCTATAATGATGGTAATTGTCAAATATGACTCTGAAAAATTGAAACTCCAAAAGAGGCAGGAGATCTGCTAGATGTTTACTAGAGATAAAACCTATAGATTATTTTGGGTACCAATCTAACTGACGGTAGCAGTTCGAAAATTTGGTTCCACTTCACTTTGTAGGGCTATAATAAGAACAAGCTTGAAATGACTATGATACATATGGCGGACAAAGAACAAGAGAAATTCAAATATCGTCCTTGTCACCCAACCATCTAGGGCAAAACAAAAGGAGGTTGTCACCGAAGGGAGATGTCCCAAGGAAAGACGGAAGGGAAATGTCTTTAAGGAAAGGGTTGTAAAGAAGGAGGCTTTAAATAAATTGGTATGGAGGAGGCCCATGCATAGCTGTGTTGACATAAGGTGAGTTGGTTTCACAGGAAATTTTTAGGAGTATGTGTAGTAGAAGTAGCAAGCAGCCAAATTATGAATTGACGTCATAATTTGTTCTCATCGAATTTTTATATAGACCTATGAGGAAGACAAATGAATGCTGAGCATTAACTTGAACAAGTATTAAAGAATTTTTCTCTTCAAATTAGGGATCTATTTTAATTAGTTTACTTGAATTGAGGGATTTTTGCTAAATTAGGCAAAGTTTTTCTCATGTCATTTTACATTACTTAATTTCAATGATAAGCCACTACTTAATTCCCCATGTTAACTTAATATAAAACACAGAATGGTCGTTGAATTTTAGTAATTTCAGTAATTTATTTTATCAAATATTCTATAATTCTTTAGCCCAGCTATTTTGATGTAAAATAGACTTAACAACTTTTTTTTTAATCTTTGAACTATCTTTAACAAAATGGGCTAAAGGGGATGCATTTGGCGAAAAGAGGGCGTGGGGGAAGGGACTAGTTGTACTCAAACCACTTCTCACTCTTAATACGAGCACTAAAACTTTCAATTTCCAATCAAATTAGCCCCCTCCATGGTTCATACGATCACCCCTTCTATAAAAACTTTTAGTCCCAGGGTACAACTTTTACAAGTGCATCCACGTTCTGGAAGGGTTGTGTCAACCCTGGTGTTTTTGTTATCTTATTTTTTATATGTTTTTAAAAAAAATTATATATATTAATATTTTGATCGGATTTATTTGGGTAAAGAAGGGGCGGGGGGTCTAGTTCTCCTCCTTTAGCTTTTGACTCTTAAAAATGAAAAAAGATTTTTAAATTTCCAATCGAATGAACCACTTCAAAGTTTATACGACCACACCTTCCATATAAACCTCAGATATTCACCGTGAATAAATGTCACCGCTTGATTCCAGGCGCGGTGGAACGGTGTTGCCTCAAGAGTTTTCTTTATTATTGATTTATAACTGCATTGAAAGAAATGACTATCACACAGTTTTGATAGGATACATTTGAGGAACAGAGAGCGAGAGGGGGGAGGGCAAGTTGAACTCCAATCTCTTTTAATTCTTAAAAATGGAACTAGAGCTTCCAATTTCTAATTGAATAAACCCCCTCTCAAGTTTATAACACTACATTTTCCATCTGAAGTGCATTTGGGAAAGAAAAATTGAAGCCTTAAGGCCTGTCCTTTAGACAACAATAATACATTACATCTGATAACATTGTTTTGGTTCGTACTTATTCGTGAGCCCAGCAAGGCTACGTTTTACGCTCATCTATACGGATCAGTTTGATGGGCACTGTCCAAATGAACACCTCCAATGCTATACGAGATGATGGAATCAAAAAGAAAAAGTAAAACTTATCCCAGGCATAGATTTGTCTGACAATGTGACTTTCTTAGTTGAAAAAGTAAGCAAAATAAAAGTTTTTTTTTAGCTTCTGAGAGGTGCAAAAATAAATCTAAAAATTAATGTTAAAAAGATTAAGTTACATTGAATAAAAATTAGTGAAAGCGAAGAGTAATACTGGGTAACGAGAAGATGGATCAAACCGATAGCTTCACTCACCTAGGTATTATTATTACTAAAGATGGTAGATGTAATGAAAATGTTAAAGTAGAATAACGACGGACCATAAGGTTTTTACGAAGATTAAAAAAATTTGGAAGAGTAGAAAGATATGTCTCCAAACCAAGATTAGAACATTGGAGACTAGAGTGATAACACTGATCAATAATGATTTTGAAATGTGGGCAGTACGAAAGACGGAAAAGGATTTGTTAGATTTTTTCCGAAGAAACTGTTAACAGATTCTTTCGGGCACCCGTCCGACTGTTTTTATTTCAATTAGAAAGCAGTACAAAAAATCGGCTCCATCCAGATCCTTATTATTTTGGAATTATATTTATTTTCATAAATTTTCTTATTTATTGTTTTCAAAATTTTTAAGTTGGTTCCTTGCAACAGAATAGGATATAATAGATAGACGATACAAAATAATAACAATAAATACATAAAAAATTTTAAAGAGTATAAAATCTTCTTCTTTTTCAAGGTACTTTTCATCATGCTTACATGTCGTTTATTTAAAGACTATCAAGTGAGACATCAAGATCGTTATGCAAAGCTAAAAAAAACTGAACATGCAAAGTGAACTTGAGATTCTATCTGCTAAAAAAAAAACCCTATCTGTTTGCAAATGGAGGAGTTGAGATTGTTTATTTATTCCTGCATTTTAAGACCATTTTACGAATCCAAGAATTATTTCGGGAGGGGGTTTCAAACTTAGTGTTCTCTTCCCCTTAGACCCCACCTTGGTTAATAATGAATAGTAATCATCTACCAGATCTAGCAATAGGGCTTTATTTCTGAAAATACTCCCAGTTTCCCTCAGCCTTTAACTTCAAGAGTCGCTGACAGACATAGTTTGGCCTTTTTTTTTACTTGATCCCTAGAAAAGTATGCAAACTTGGAAATTTTGATCTTTTGAATATGCTAATCAGATTGTACTGAGTTTTGTCCCACACCAGGAGACATTTTGTACGTCTTTTGGCTTAGGGCATCTTGGTTCTTCCTTCAATCGCAAATAGTAGTATTCTAGTTAGAGTTGAGATTTTACTTTTTTAATTCACATTTTAGCCAATCTTATTCTATTTAGTTGATCCCAGAACTCTGAAATGGTTACCTTCATCCCTAATAGATGTGGAGCCAAACTTCTGAGACTCAGGTTCAAATTTACATGATACAGAAATGCTGGGAAAAGTGCTCATCAGACCATCTTCAAGTTTGGGAAACATTAAAGGGTCCAAAATGTCAACCTGCTTCTTAATGTCACTTGGTAAATCATCGTCAACTTTTGAAAACATGAATTAAAAGAGATGTAAAATAATTTCGATAAAATGAGTATTTTGTAAATTTAGGCAAAGATGTAGTTCCAAAAAACAATGAGATATAAATAGAACACCTTGTCATATAAAAAAATTTTATATTATGAGAACCTAAAAAAAATTAGAAAACAGAGGCTCCAGAGCCACTTGTGGCTCTTTAATCTTTTAAGTACGGCTCTGGCACAACATCCACGAAAGCGCAATAATATTTCCATTAAAAAAAACTTGGTAAGAAAAATTTGCATTTTATTTTTATAAATTAATTTCTTCTATAAATCGAGAACATATATAATTTTTTGTTTAAGTTGAAAGATTTTAAGAACAAAAGCAGATATTTTGAAGAGTATTAAAGTTACCATTGTCTTCCAAAACCATTAAAGCAGAACAATTACAATTTGTTCGAATATAAAGACAAAGAATATTGAAGATCTCAAATTGGTTTCGGATTTATAAATAGCAGGTGACAAGTCTTGTGACATAAATGCACAAGTTTCACTTTTTGTATCATTTATGTTTCATTCAGGGCCTAAATAAGAACTTTTAGGATTATCACCACTCAAAGGACAGACCCATGAGAAGGTGTCGCAATTGCTGTAACTGAATTTTTAGATAAGCAGCATAATCCCGTCGATAAAAAATTCTGCTGATTTCAATATGAAGGGTCATACAAAAGTACGACCAAAGCAAAAAAAATGGTGTTTTGCTACTTTAAAAGAAATTCAATCACTAGATGCTTTTTTACCATTGCATCCTTTATTAAAGCACGTCAAGCACTTTGTGCACAAGCATTTTTGGAAGAAACTTGTAACTTTATGGAATTAGCAATTACAATTATAAACTCCATTTTAGGCAAAGTTCTTAATAATCGTTAATTCAAATAATTTTTATTTGAAATGGAGTCTGAATACCCTGAACTTCTGTTTCATAAGAAGATTGGTTATCAAGAAGGGGACGTTTTAAACGTGTCGCTTCCCTATTTGTCAAAACTAATGCATTTCTCCTGTGGAAGGGAGTACATTATCCAGAACAAATAGACAACCAGTGTATGAAACAGTTTTTGTCATGGTAGAGATAATACGTTTTATCTAAATCAGCTTGATCGTAAACTAAGGGAAAGAAAACTTAATGAAGCAATAACATTCGAAGAAAATTGCTTTGGATGACCTGGAGAAAGAAGACATGAGCAGTTTCAACACTTGGAATAGCATTCCTGACTCTTACGATCACCTGAAAAAGCTCGTGTTTGCTCTTCTTGCGCTTTTTGGTATATGGAAAAAATTATTTTTCAAGCATGAACATTATCAAGAGTAAACTGAAATGTTAATGAGAACTTGGATTCATGCCAAAGATTGAAAACAACAAAATACAAACCTGACTGACTCAAACTTCACAAGGAGATGCAAGTATACTGTTTGCATTAATAAATATTTAATAAGCATGAAATTTAGTTTTATTTAATGTACTACTTATTTAGTAAAATAAAAGTAGAGACACGGATTTATTAAAATAAAAATTACACGGATATTTCATTTGCATAAAAACAAGGCGCCTTCAGCATAGAAGAAGCAAAGATTAGAAAAATAAACGAAACTAAAAATAAATAAAAACCATAACCAATAGTAAACTACAACTGTCACCTAAAAAAATCAACCAGGGCTGTATAGGTCATAGATCTAAGATTACTGGAGGGAGTTACTTTGGGTGGCCTACCTGTCTGTAAAAATTTCGAAGAATGTTTGCAGTTTTGAATTTTAAATCCCGGAAAATGCTCGGAAAATGACGTTTCCACATTGAATAAAAGATTTCCGTCGACTGGTTCGTTGGGTAATAAGTGATCCAATAAAGGAAAGTTCTCTTCCTCTTGGGGAATAACTGGTTTTTCATCCAAACAATTTTCTTGTTGGTTTTAGACAGATGAATAACTGTTTCTAGCCCACACAGATAGAGTGTCTGAGTCTATTTCTTGTTTTATGTTACAGTGGCAAAATCAGCTTTCGAAGTATTTCACCTTGTTCGGAAGACAAATGATTCCCCAATTGTGATATAATAATAATAATAATTTATTTTTGACCCACTATACAGAAAATGAAGCGGAGTAACACAAGAAGAAAAAAAAAAGAAATAAAAAAAAAACCACAAAGATACATTTAACAAATACACAATAAATAAATATTACACTCAATGAACTGTGGCTACCCGGATAAGTGGGTGGTTGACACCCAAAGTAGCATAAATGTTCTCTTGAAGACGGCTACTTTGTCTGACAAAACAATTTACAATATCCGGAGTGCCAAAAAACCGCATCATCTTTCTATTACTGTACCTGCGAGGCAGATACAATAAAAACTTGCAATATCTGAAATACATAATTCTAATATTGCTAATATTCCCTAGCCGAAACAGGATGTGAAGGCCAGCTGGGAACAAAACCGCATGATCACAAAAGCTCGAGTACAATTTAGCCAATGCTTTTCTGTTATATCTTCCCCTGTTGGGGAAAATTTTGGCGTACCCCAGTTTCAGCTTCTCTTTAATATCATTCAATGCCCGGAAACGAAATAAGGTAAGCGATTTGCAAATATTGATCCCAAGCCATCGGAAAGATTCAACACATTTTACAGAAAATACGCCGCAATCAAGCGGCGTTGCTGAAGATTTTGAATTGAAAAATAAATATTCGCATTTATCAGTGTTAAGCCTTAATCCAATTTCCCCATACAGCCGCGATACTAGCTGCACAGACTCCATTGAAGTAAACTTTGACCTGCTAACAAGCAGAAGATCATCCACATTTGCAATGTAGGAGACGTTTGACAACCCTCAAGAGTAAGAAAGCGATATCGTATTAAGAACATTCAATAAACAAGCTTTAAAAATATGAGGTGAAAGCACACCACCCTGACAGACCCCAAATTTAACTGGGATTTTACCAAAGGCCCGAGAACCCTGCCTCAACTGAATAAATGAATTCTGGTACCAAAACCGAAGTACACAAATAATTGAACCATTCATACCCAAACGTGCCAGAGAAAACCATGCCTGAGAGTGAAAAACAGTAGCGAAAGGTTTAGATAGGTCTAACGCACAAAAGTGAACTTCCGTTTTTAAACGATGTGCTTCTTGTAACACTTTTGTAAGTATACGGTGGGCATGCTGGCATCCTATACGCGACTTAAAACCGAACTGATTTGCGTCATAATCCACCTTATCTTGAATAAAGTGACTCTTAAAAAGTGAACTACATCTTTCAATTTCCAATCAAATGAGCCCTCTCTGAAGTTTACATGAGCAACCCTTCTATAAGAACCATATATGCCCCCTAGAGCATAACTTACAACGCCTACCACCGGATCCAGGGGATTGTGTTGACCACTTTTCGCTGTATGATCTTTGAATTGTTTTTAACAAAATGACTATCTAAAAATTTTGATCGGATATATTTGGGGAAAAATAATCGTGAGGGGGGGGGGCTAGTTACCCTCTAATCTCTTTTACTCTTAAAAATTAAACTACAACTTTCAATTTCCAATGAAATGACCCCTCTCTGAAGTTTATATGAGCATACCTTCTATAAGAACCATATATACCCCTAGGGCATAACTTACAACGCCTGCCCCTGGGTCCTGGAGGATTGTGTTGACCCCAGAGTTTACGTTGCATGATCTTTGAATTGTTTTTAAAAAAATGGCTATCTCAAAATTTTTATCGGATGCATTTGGGAAAAAAGACATTGAGGGGGGGGGCTAGTTGTCCTCCAATCTCTTTTGACTCTTCAAGAGTCAACTAGAACTTTCAATTTCCAATCAAATGAGCCCTCTCTTAGGTTTATACGAGCATCCCTTCTATAAGAACCATGCATGTCCTCAGAGCATAATTTACAACGCCTGACCCCAGGTCCTGGTTCAAAGCTTCGGCCATTATGGAGAACAATATTCTTCAACTGGTTAATGAGCTTGGTATTTCAAATTTCTTTTCTGCTCAAATATAA
The DNA here is from genome assembly GCF_049724085.1 of Artemia sp. Qi Xiang Cuo. Lineage (NCBI taxonomy): Eukaryota > Metazoa > Arthropoda > Branchiopoda > Anostraca > Artemiidae > Artemia > Artemia sp. Qi Xiang Cuo. The sequence goes on from NC_142804.1 coordinate 74,800,227, forward strand.
TGGACACATAAAATTACAGGCAGGACACTTAAAATTTAAAAAAGGATGCACATACTTATGGTTGAACTAGGTAATGTTAAATGATGTTAATTACTTTCTATTTTAATTTGGGATTAAATTGATTTCTCATTCTTATATTAAGGTCAACACCACTAGAAAGAGGGTCCTAAAAGCCAGTTTCCATTTGGCAGATTCTGCCATCTTGCAGAAAAAGCAACGTCGAAGGTTGCAGTATCTGCAAATTGCTAATATGGAGCCGGAATAGAAGTCTATATTGAAATAAAATTTGCAGATTGGCGCTGCAGATTTGCGGAATCTGCCAAATGGAGACTGGCTTTAAGCCTTTAAAAGTAAAAGATGCTCAAAGCTATGCTAAAAAAGAACCTTTGACTGGAATCAATTTCCAGGGAAGAACCTCACCAAAAAACGAAGAAGCCAGGTTAAAATTTGCAAACAATGAAGATTTTGGGAAGGGGTGACTCAGAGGTACTTTGAGTACGTTCGTAATTTTTCAGACAACCAAAAAGGGTAATTTTTCAGCCAACCATGCTTCATTCATAAAATGTGACTTTTTAAAAAAAGTTTGATTACAAAACTATCCAGTTGGATTAAACACAGTTTTTCACCTGGTTTCCTGTTTGATCACTCTAAAGACCATTTAAGACATCTTCACCAACAGAAAAATCCATTTCTAAATTGCAGAAATTTTTTTTATGCATAACACTTTCATATATGCATGTTGGAATTAGCACTTAAGTGGCTTGGATCAGAAATGTTTTCTTATATGTATGCAATCTAAAGGGTTTTTCACCTGTACGCCCTCATTGGATCAAAAAGCCTGATTCAAAAAACCTTTTCTCATATATATTACACTAAAAGAATTTTTCACTTGTGTGCACTTGTTTATGCCTGATCAAAAATCCCGACTCAGCAAAGCTTTTCTTACAAATATCACACTGGAAGGATTTTTCACCTGTATGAACTCGTTTATGTCTAATCAAACTTCCCAACTGAGCAAAGGTTTTCTTACATATATCACACTGGAAAGGTTTTTCCCCTGTATGAACTCGTTTATGTCTAATCAAACTTCCCAACTGAGCAAAGGTTTTCTCACATATATCACATCGGAAGGGTTTTTCACCTGTATGAACTCGTTTATGACTAGTCAAATTTTCCGACCGAGAAAAAACTCTATTACATATATCACACTGAAAAGGTTTTTCCCCTGTATGTAATCGTTTATGTGTAGTCAAATATCCAGATTGAGCAAAGCTTTTCTTACATATATCACACTGGAAGGATTTTTCACCTGTATGAACTCGTTTATGTCTAGTCAAACTTCCCGAGCGAGCAAAAGTTTTTTTAAATATATCACACTGAAAGGGCTTTTCACCTGTATGCACTCGTTTATGAATAGTCAAATGTCCCAAATCAGCAAAAGATCTCTTACATATGTTACATCGGAAGGGTTTTTCACCTGTGTGCACCCGTTTATGTACAGTCAGGTTTTCCAACCGAGCAAAATCTCTATTACATATATCACACTGAAAACATTTTTCACCTCTATGTATTCTTTGATGCCTTTTACAATCACCCGATCCAGAAAAGCTTTTCTCAAATATATTATATTCAAATGATTTCACTCTTTTATGTTTGCTTAGATGCATTTTCAGTGTACGTTTATTGAAAAATCTTTTTTTGCATATACTGCAATCATGGTATGTTCTAATCTTCTTGTTGGGCGAGCGGCGATTCAAAAGATTTCCTTTATCGTTGTGGCCTGTTACTCTAGAATTCAACTCAAGTGAACTTAAACTGATAGTTGTGGACAATTCCTGCGAAGTAACTTGAGAGATACCACCCTGTAATACTGTTTCAGAATTGTTTTCTGAAAAATGGCCTAGTAAAATTAAATGTTCTTTCATGTTATAGATATAGTCTTGCAAACAAATTGAACATCTTCTTGTTTCTCCCATTTGATGCTCCAAAAAATGAGCCACAAAGCTTCTATAATCTCTAACTACAGCAGGACAGATATCACATTCTATCGGTGAAAGTTCTTCACAGCCAGTGTCTATATGAAGTTCTAATATCAGAGATGAATTCTCTGTCTTTCCGCAGAAGTTGCAACGCAAGAGATTCGGTTGAGTTTCCCCACCAATGCCACAAATAGTTGAATTCATTACTTCTGAAATTAGGGGATAAAAAAAAATAAATGTCAATATAACAGCTAAGAGTATTACGTAAATATATTATATTGAGAAACATTGGATGATTGGAATTTATACTTAAAAAATCTGTTTCATTTCATAGAAATAATAAAAAATAATATTTAAAATTCAACCCAGAGAAAAATATAACAGTTAAAATACTTAAAAGATTTTACAATCATAAGGATTTAAAGAAAGTAGTATATACTAATATACACTTTATAATGTATATAAGTATACACTTAACGGTATAGACACCTAACTTATATAGGATACACTTAATACTTAAAGTCAAACAAAATATTATGCACTTAGATGCATTTGATAGCCGATTCTCATTTTTATTTCTCATAGATGAGAGAATTCTTTCTTTATCCCTTCCTTCCTTGTTCTCTTAGAATTTGTTTTATCTCAATTTAAGTTTTAGTTTCTTTCTTTTCTTTATCTGTTTGTTCCCTATTTCATTATACAACTGAATATCTTTACACAACAACAGAGCATTATTTAGGGGGGGGGGGTTGCAAGCACCTCAGAAGATAGACCGGGGGGGGAGTAAAAGCCAAAAAGGCGAAATAATAAACAAAGAAAACTTCCGAGAAAGAGAACTACATTTTTGTTTAATTTAAATTTAACGCTTAAGTAGCTCAGTGCTAGTAAAAGAGGCAAATAAAAGCTTTTCTACGAGCTAAAACCTCACCGTAATTAGTGTTGTGGCTTCGATAAGATATTTATTTCAAAAAGATCACTATCACAAGCCCACAAAGGGCCGAATTCGGACTTCGGAGTCGACAATATAAATGGTTGCACTATAACTGGCAAAAATACAAAAAAAAACAACAAGGAAATAGAAAAATCATAATGAACAATCATTTAACAGTCAATAATTAAAACTGTAAAAAGTCAATTAAAAAGTTAAAAAAATAAAAACTGGTCAAACTAAACTTACACAAATACAAATCAGAAAAAGAATTAGAACGGACATAAAAAAAGGGGGGGGGAATAAGCGAATATACACAAAAAAAAGCGAGACCTAAATACATATAAAATAAAAGGGACACTAAGAAAGTGTCAATAATTCAACTACAGTAAGTCAATAAAAGAGTTAAAAAATAAAAACTGGTCAAGAAAGGGGGGGGGGTGACAAAAATAAAAAAATACCCCCCCCCCCCAAAAAAAAAGAACTAAAAATAAATATATAAAAATTAAAGGGGGAACTGAAAAAAAGGGGGGACAAGCAAATGAGTGCAAGAACCTGGGCAGCACCATCAGCTAACACAAAAAAGAGGGGAAAAAAAGAAGGTATTGGGACATTTTATTCATTTTTTCTGTAATAAAGGGGGACAAAAGTTCTTTCGTATCTAGAAGTAACGCAGCAAATGGGGGACAATACAGGGATTGGCTCAGAAACAGCTCGAGGCGGCCATAATCTGGATGGGGAGTGACGTTTGGGGAAAATACTTGCCGTCCGAGGGTTTGTTATGGTATTTTTTGCAAAACGGAGTCACAAATTATTTCTTCGTCTCTCGAGGGTCTCTAGTTCTGAAATATTTAACAAATGCAAATATGGTACCCTGCTCTCTTCAAAAATAGTTCTTAGAACTCTCTTTTGGACATTTTCAATTTTTTTGTGTTGCTTCATTTGAGAGGCCAAGGTGCTACACAGGACAAGCACACTCTAATATGGGACGCATAAAAGAAATGTATACTTGTGGTGAATGTGATTGGGGGCAACTAAATTTATTTAAAAGTTTAAGGAGGGAAAGCGAGGAGTTCGCTTGTCATTTATCATTTATTTATAGGTATCATTTATAGGGCATCCCATTTCAAATTGGAAGAAATTGTAACACCAAGGAGTTCAAGAGATGTGACAGAGGTTTCAGGAGGAATAGGAGCAAGAAAAAGGGGAGGAGATTTAAGGAAACTTACTGAGACTATTGCGGATTTAGAAGGATTAACTGTCATGTCAAGGGAAGAGGCCTCACAGGCAATATCTTGGAGTATGCCCATTGGGTTGTTAACCATGTTTTATGACACATCTCTAAAACTGTCAAGTCATCGACAAATTTCCACCTATTGTCATAAAGGGTTGAAAGGCTGTTAATCATAAGAGAAAAAAAGAGAGGGCCTAAAATAGTCCCCTGAGGAATGCCATTAAATATGGAGAGATGATCTGAGAAAACAATTTAGATATTTAACTGCTTGAGATCTATTAAAGAGAAAAGAGGCAACGAGCTTAACAAGGAAAGTTTCAATTTGGAATTCATTTATGAGTTTATCTATGAGCAAATTGTGGTTAATCAAATCGAAATCTTTTTGAAGATCAATAGAAATCAGATTAAGCCAAGTATTAGGTTTTTCAAGTAATTTATCAATGGTATCAACAAGATGGATCAGGTAATGAGAGGTTGACGTGGATTTGAGATTACCAAACTGTCTAAGATCAATGAGGGGGAGGACTTTCATCTTAAGCCAGTCTGCGAGAAAATTTTCATACAATTTTCAAAAAATTGAGGTAAGGGTAATAGGACGAATGCGCCATCAAAGCCAGGCTTCCCATTTTTCTTTTTGATTGGGGTAATAAAGCCTTGTTTCCAATATTGAGGAAACTGTCCAGATTCGGTAATCTCATTTAACAGGGTGGATAGGGGTTTTGAGAGGTAATCACTGTAAGCCTTAATCAGAGGCATAGAAATATCTAAAGGGCAAATACTTGATTGCTTTAGTTTTTCAATTTTTTTTACAACTTCAAGTGGAGAAATATGTTGGAGTGAAATAGGATCAGGAATATCTGGAAATGCGTAAGATAGTGGTGGGAGAATCTGGAAAATAGAAGCCTGAAACTCATTGAGGTCATGAGCTGTGGTCTTTGGAGGTTCATTCATATTAAAATTTAGTTGTTCTTGACTCTTGCCGGTAAGTTTTTTTAATTTCAGAGTACTAGTTCTTTGGTTTATCATGGCGCAAGCTTTTAATTTTGTTTTTATAGTAGGCTCGGGCAACTTTTCTAATTTGACTTTTTAATTCCTTCCTTAATTTATTTGCTTCAGCTAAATTACCCCTTTTAAATAAGCTTATTTTCGTGCGGATTAACATTTTTTTGTGATTATTTATGTAAGGTTTATCACTGGAGCATTTTCTGATTTTTTTTTTTGTCTTTTATTAATTTACAGATAACGGTAATAAGGATACTTTATTTTAGGGCATTATCATTAATAATGAATATATTAATAAAAAATACAACAAGCTCGTTTACAACAAACTTTTATACTTCTTACTTTAATAGGCTTCAGCCATCCCTGCATCCTTGATTTATTTGAAATTTGAAGAGATTCACGTTAACAAGGATAAGCTGTTCTCGTTTTCTTGTAAGGAAAGGAGAGAGAATAAGGAGGCAAATAATGATGGAAAGAATAAAAAGGAAAATAGAGGAAATGAAAATGCTAAGAAGAGTTGGGTATGACTATAGACTCTTCTAGCAATCTTGTTCATGAATTAAGAAATTTTGTGACTTATTCTCCGTCATTTGGTCTCCGCGTGCTACTTAAGATACAGATATCTTATGAGTGCTGCTTCCCCTTTTATAGTAAGGATCCACCTGAGCCTTAAGCATGTAAACCCCACCTGACTCTTAAACCCGATGCCTTCTCAAGACCAGAACTTAATTTTCACTTTACAGAAAGGAAATTCTAAATGTTTTACTTTTTTAACTTTAATAAATAAAAATTATCAAAACTTTAAGGAATAAATATCTATATATGTATTTTAAAATGACAATACATAGTCATTTTTTTTCTGTCCAAAGTTAAGAGCCAGTTATTCCTGTTTAGGAACCATACAGTTGGTCAAAATATTTGTTTGAGTACAGGGATGTCTTAGCCTATACACTAGGGCCACATCTGACCCCACTAGGAAGAAGGGGGATGAAAATTCTTTTTGGCATCAATCATTATACTTTTATCGCACTTAACGGATAATTTACAGCAAAATTCTAGTTGGAGGCTTCTTCTAATATTGAAAAGTAAATAAGTTAGGAGAATGAAACTTCCAGGGATAAATTCAGAGCCTAAAGTATACAATAGGAAGGTGTTTTCAAGCTCTTATCTCTACTCCTTCCTTATTTTTAAGGCTTTGAAAATACTTTGGAAGACTGGTCTATACATTCCTTAATCGCTGAAAGATTGATATTTTCCTTAATTTTGTTTTGATTCAGCTTTTCTTTGATTCTAAGTTTAGACAACACAACTCAGATGATTTTAGTTGGATTTTAAGCCACATTGGGATTCTTTTTTCTAATTTAAGACAGTTTTGTTGGTATATATGGAGCAGCTTCAACTTATTTTCTTGCAATGTCAATATTAAGCATTTTTGGACCCATGAAAATAATAGGTTTTTTTTTTCTATGGTTTTTGGGTACAAAAAGGTTAAAAGACTTTCGACAGTGATATTTTTTTACATTTAGGTACCATGATTGTTTTAAATGGCCTAACAGGATAAGAAGAAACCATGGCTGAATTGTTTTGAATTCTTAGATTTATAATGAACTATTAAGTTTGAAATCAATGTTTAAACCCATTTTTTTTTTATGTTCAAAAATTATGGCAAGAAATTATTATTTTCAGGGTTCCTAAAAGGACTTAAAATCAAATTTGCAAAAAAAGCCCATCTCTCTTTTCAGAAAGAGCCTAAAAAATGGTATCAAGTGGTATATTCACTTTAATCGTAGGTCTATTATATAAACTGCTTCATATTTACTGGTTGTTGAACTTATTTAAAACATTACAAATTAGGATTTAGCCATGTTATGAGGCTCAATACAATTACATTGGGACTTGTGTGGGCTCTAGATCTAGTGCTAAGCTTTTCATTTTTATAACACAAATTTTGTGCTATTATTAAAGTTTGATGCCCTAATGCTCCTAGGACATCGAGAGAGGGCTCATTTGAACAATAATTAAAAGTTCTATTGCCCTTTTTAAGTGACCAAAAAGATTGGAGGGCAACTAGCCAGCATCCCAAATCCCATTTTCTCCAAAATACTTTAATAAAAATCTTTAGATAACCATTTTGTTCAGCAAGGCTGAAATATTCCAAAACTATGCGTTTGAAAATAACAAAACCCTGCGAAGCCCCTTGGTATAGTTCTTCAAATTATAAAATTTGCCCATTGTTTATGTGCAGTATTTGTGATTGGGAAGTATATACATTTTTCGGGAGGAGATTTATGCTTGAAGTGGTTTTTTTTGTAGATTTTGTTCCTGGAGAGGGAAATTTCCAAGAGAAATTTTATAATAAGGGGATTTGACATTTGAAAATCTTTTTCTTTGTTTTACTTTCTCTTTACTGGCTTTATTTTGCACGTGAAAATGTTCAGGGGGAATTTTCCATGGAAAATTTTGGCGTGACTTGATTTCCTTGAAAAAAATTCCATGGAAGGGGGGATTTCTAAAGTTATCGGAAAGACGATTACAGCTTAAAGTCTGTTTTCAAATGAAAATATGCTGAGGATAATTTAAAAGACTATAAACACTAGACACTATTTTATAGTATATGACACTCACTCTTCCCTCTCACCCTCATCACATGGTAGGTATTTTTGGACCGTCCCAGTGAGATTCAATGGAAGGGGGGGTTTCTGAAGTGATCGGAAAGACGATTAGAGCTTAAAGTCTGTTTTCAACTGAAAATATGCTGAGGATAATGAAAAAGAAAATAGACACCGGCCACAATTTCAAAGTATCTGCCTCTCCCTCCTCCCTCTAAATCCCCCCCCCCCCAAAAAAAAAAAAATCCTGTAAACTTTGTATAAGCAAATATTTGTAAACAACTGACAAGGCCCAACCAGTAGCCATTTTACCATGTTTACCATGGACGTTCAGGTTATCCTGAAATGCTTGGACATCTCAGCTATGCTGAAAAGAGTTGTTTTTGTCACTTAAGAAGCGCATTATAACTTTTAAATTCTGTTTTAGTGACTCCTCTCTGGATATTTTATGAACATTGGTTCTATACACTTAACTCGTGGGAACAAAAAAAGCACGCCTCCGAGATCTTCATTTGACAAAAATATGAAAATAAAAAAAAGGCAGCTAAATTGGAATAACAGTCGTTTGCGATGCATTAAAATTCTTTAGTCTAAAGATTGAAGGGCAGACGGATGGGTAACCTCTCTTATGTGTCGAATATTTCTTTTTAATTTGAAGTTTCGCACTTCATATAGAAGGAGTCATCGTATAACTTCAAAGGGGGCTCATTTGAAAGGGGCCAAACTTTTTCCACTGATACAATCATAGGAAAATACATACAAAACGTAATAACATAAATTAATAAATAGATTGTAAACGAGTAATGCTTGGATTAAACATGAATATCAATATTAAAACAAACAAAAATATTTTGCTATTGAAGTAAGAAAGAAACTTAAAACGAACATAAATTAAATAAAAAATAAATGCAACCATACAATGAATATTTATGATTGATAAATAAATATTAAAACGAGTGAGATATAAATTGATATGCAATTCAAGCTTGAAACGAACAAAAATCACTACAACCCAGAGTTTGAGTATCGCCTCCTCCTCTCACTGTAAGTCTAAAACCTACGGCGTCATACACCGAGAGACATTTGTACGTCTCTTTGCTTAGGGCAGCTTGGTTCTGCCTTCAGTCGTAAGTATTAGTAGTCTAGATAGGGTTAAGAATTTACTTTTTTGATTCAAATTCTAGTCATTGTTATCTTATCAAGTTAATCCCGGAACTCTTAATTTTTTGCCTTGATCACTGATAGATGTGAGGCCAAATTCCCGAGACTCAGGTGCAAGTTTACATGGTACCGAAATGCTGGGAAAAGTAGTCGTCGGACCCTCTTCAAGTTTGAGAAACAAAAAAGGGTCTAAAATGTCAACCTGCTTCTTAATGTCACTTGGTAAAGCATTTTCAACTTCTAAAAACATCATTAAAACATATATAAAAGAAGTTTGACAAAAATGGATATACATTTTACGAAAATAAAATTCAGTAAATTAAGACAAAGATGTAGTAAAAAAAAAGTGATGCGTATAGAACACCTTCTTCTTAAAAAAAAAATTGATTAGTCATTCAAATAAGCTTCCTACAAACTTGATATGGCAAAATGTCCAATGAAACCTTATATGTCCTGGGGCCTAAATTACACTCCTTACCCTTGCCCACGGGTTATGGGGATTATATAAACTACAAAGGCATTATGACATTATCTTTGGGCTTTTTGAGCACAATGGATATGTCAAATGTGCGATCAGAGGCATTTGGGGAAAATAATACGTGGAGGGGGGGGGGCAACTTAAGATTCATTTTTGACTCTTAAAATAGAGAACTAGAAACTTTCAATTCCCGATCAAATGATCTTCCTTCAAGGTTTATACGACCATCCCGTTCCATAAAACCTTATATGCCCCAGGAGAATAACTTAAAACCCTTGACACTGTAAAGGTCTGTGTAAAATTTGGCTATCTCACATTTTGGTCAAATGAATTTGTAGACAAGAGAGCGTGGATGGGGGGGGGTAAGATTGTCCCTCCAATTCCTTCGCTATTAAGAACGAAAATATAAATTTAAATGTCCAATCGACTGAGCCCCCTCCAAAGGTACGACCACCCCATCTATAAAATCCTTGTATGCCCCCAGGACAGAGTATCTTATCTTTCAACTATCTTTAACATAATGGGTATCTCAAACTTTTTATGGGATATAATCGGGGGAAAGAGGGCATTGGGGTAGGCAAGTTGCCCTCCGAACAATTCTCACTCTTAATACGGACACTAAAACTTTCTATTTTCAATCGAACAAGCACCCTCCAAAGTTTATATGACCACCACACCCAAAAAAAATTACATGTCCCAAGGTATAACCTTCAGCATGTGCCCCCAGGCACTGGAGGGGTTGTGTTGCCCTTGGACTTTTTTTCTAATCTTTGAACTATCTTTAACAAAATGGGCTATCTATCTTTAACATAATAATACAATATGCATAAAAAAAATTTCAAGGCTATAAAATCTTCCTCTTTTTCAAGATACTTTCCATCATGCTTACATGTCGTTTATTTACAGACTATCAAGTGAGACCTCAAGATAGTTATGCAAAGCTAAAAACACACGGAACATGCAAAGTGAACACGAAATCCTTTCTGCTAAGAAAAAACCTATCTGTTTGCAAGTGGAGGAGTTAGGATTGTTTGTTTACTCCTGCATTTTAAGACGATTTTACGAATCCAAGAATTATTTCGGGAGGGGATTCCAAACATAGTGTTCTCTTTCTCCTAGACCCAACCCCGGTCGATACTGTATAGTAATCATTTACCAGGTCTAGCAATAGTGCTTTATTTCTGACATTATTCCCCTACAAAAATATGCAAACTTGGGAATTTCGATCTTTTGAATATGATAATCAGACTGTACTGTGAGTTGTGTCTCAAACCAAGAGACATTTGTACGTCTTTTGGCTTAGGGCAGCTTGGTTCTGCCTTCAGTCGTAAGTAGTAGTATTCTAGTTAGAGTTAAGATTTTACTTTTTTAATTCACATTTTAGCAATTGTTATTCTATTTAGTTGATCCCAGAACTCTGAAATGGTTACCTTCATCCCAGATAGATGTGGAGCCAAATTTCTGAGACTCAGGTTCAAATTTACATGACAAAGAAATGCTGGGAAAGGTGCTCAACTGACCATCTTCAAGTTTGGGAAACATTAAAGGGTCCAAAATGTCAACCTGCTTCTTAATGTCACTTGGTAAAGCATCATCAACTTCTGAAAACATGAATTAAAAGAGATGTAAAATAATTTCGACAAAAAGAGTATTTAGTAAATTTAGGCAAAGATGTAGTTCCAAAAAATAATGTGATATGAATAGAACACCTTGTCCTATAAAAAAATTTTATATAATGAGATTCTCAAAAAATTAGAAAACAGAGGCTCCAGTTAGTCATGTAAGTGGGGCTCTGGCACAACATCCACGAAAGCGCAATAACATTTCCATTAAAAAAACTTCGTAAGAAAAAGTTGCACTTTATTTTTATAAATTCATTACTTCTATAAATCGAGAACATGTATAATTCTTTGTTTAAGTTGTGAGATTTTAAGAACAAAAGCAGATATCTTGATCAGTATTAAAGTTACAAGTGTCGGCCCAAGGCATTAAGGCAGAAAAATTATAATTTGTTCAAGTATAAAAACGCAGCATATTAAAGATCGCAAATTGGCTTCGAATTTATAAATATTAGCCAACAACCCATTTGACATAAATGCAAATGTTTCACTTTTTGTATGATTTGTGTTTCATTCAGGGTCTAAAGAACAGCTTATAGGGCTATCACCACTCAAATATAACACCCATGAGAAGGTGTCGCAAGTGCTGTAATTGAATGTATAGATAAGCATCATAATTCCGTCGATAAAAATTCTACTGATTTCAACAGACGGGGCCAAAACTATGACAAAAGTAAGAAAAAGGGTTTGTTGCTATTTTAGAAGAAAATCTAATTTAGAAGAAAGAAAGAAGAAATGTATTAGTCTGAAAAGAGAAAGTCTAATGTTTAGTCTGAAAAGAGAAAGTGAAACAAACAGAAAGAATTTTGAATCAGTATTCTGACAACATGCACCAGTGTAAAAGATTCCCTGGCAAGTCCACTCTCCTAAAACGCTCTCTACCCAAAAAAAATTATCTCAGTGAGTAATTTTTGAATTTTGATCAGACTACTTTAGGTATAAAAGAGCGTTCTAATTTTTGATGAAGTGAGCCCTCTCGCAATATTCTATGAATATTCATGCTATAATATCACCCCTGGAAAAAAAACAGACAACCGTGATATTTCTTCTGGCAAAAAAAAAATATACAAATATCACATGTTTGCAGATGGGACCTCGAAACCTCAACAGTAGGGTTTTCTAACACGTGAATCATATGGCGTGACTTTTATTGAGCTGTCATGACATTTAGGGGTTACTTATTAGGAATCAACATAATAAGCCAATTCTTTTGACACTCGAAACCTCTACACTAGGGTTTTCTAACACGCTGAATCATAATGGCGTGACTTTTTTTCATTATAAATAGTCAAAATAGAAAATATGATTTGTAGGCCCAGCTTTTTGAATTTTTTTTTTTCAGGAGTTTTGTAACACTGACAGTTTCCATATAGACAAATCTGTTGTAACTTTTGTTCAGGCATTTCCGTGTCTGATACGCTTACTTTTTAACTTGTTGACCTGTCTTATGTTTAATATTGTATTGCTAAATCATGAAATATTATTCATTTATCAGCAATGGTGGAGAGCAAGTTTAAGACCCCACTCTTTTAACGGCAAGGTGGAAATCTTCCGTAACCCCCTTCTCATCCTAACCATTTAACTTTTTACCTCCAATCAAGTCCTCCACCCAGCCTGCTGTTCGACAAAGCAACATGCCTAAAGAATTTTTGTCCACAGAATCTACTCTTGTTCCGTCACCACACCCTCATAGACTATTTTAATCCAATTGAACCGTCCCCGAAATCCTCTTGCTTGTTTCGGGGGGTAACTGCTGGGGGTTTATTTCCAGGGGTATTCTTGTTCGGGGGGGAGTTGCCGGGAGGTTAAGGTAAAAGTTGACCAAACCCGAGGTGCTATGAGAATTAAATCGAGTAGATATTATGGCTGCTACAGAATCAGAGTCCTATACCCCAAGAACCCATCACTTGTCAGAGTTTTCAGTCTATTAAGTGCCGTCCAGAGATCACCAAGTCGGAAATAAGGTGGTAATGTCAACTTTTTTGGTGTTTTTTACTAAGAGTAATCTTTACCCAAATATTACTTCTACCCTTAGTTTATCTGAGTATTATTAAATGCTTTGGCTAAATATTAAGCTGTAAGTATTCCGTCATCCCTTTAATATCATTACAACAGCCGTCTTCTATTACTTGCTCATTCAAAATATTGATGTATAAATCCTTTTAGGGATTGTAATTAAGTGCTGATTATGTAATTTCTAAGTATCCTAATATCGAACTTTTTTCAGTAGGTAACGTCTAAATATATAAAAATATTTAGAAAAGTGTTCCAGATACAAACTATACATTAATGAACCCATAAAAACACTAATTAGAATTAAATTAAATATTGTCTAGATGAAGAATGATAAACTGGATGACGCTATAACGTCAAAATTTTAAAAGAGAAACAATTCCTTTGAACATCTAAACATTCATCTGAAAAAGAGTAAATTTGAGGAAACTAAAAGAAAAATAATTTAATTCTTAAAAAGAAGAACAAATGTATATTTTGATACAAAAAAACCGAGATTTTATTTATTTATTTTAAACACAGTTGAAGATACTTCATTAGACAGATACTAGAGGGCAAGAAACGGTTTAGGACTCTGAACCTGCGGAGTGATTTATTTCTTGATATTTATTATTCAAATAAGTATAAACTTATATATCGTAAACTAAGATTTGTTCAACATTATTTGTTTTGCTGTTAGCTCTTACAGCACTATAAGTTTATAGGAGCACTGTCACTAGAACAGCTCATTGTGCCATTTGTATTTTTCTTATTTTGGAAACAAGTTATCATAATCAATGTGTTCAGATAGAACTCCAAGCTAATTAAACTAGATTATATAGTCTTATAATAGTTAATATTTTTTGTGCGTGTTCTTACTGATTGCCTTCCGAAAACAAGGTCAAATCATTAGTGGCAGCACAAACCGATTTGAAGCAACAATCTGTGAAAACATATTTCTTTTCCGGGATCCTCCTTCAACTAAAAATAAAATTCATACAAACATTAAAATATAAAAAAAACTAGCCCCCTCCCCACCGCAAAAAAGACAAATATAAACATTAAATATTTTTATTGTAAGATTTTTTGTGGGCTATCCACTCCTCCTATACAACCAAAAAAAACAAGTGATTCACCTGCCTAGAAATCTAACAAAACCAACATATTCAATCTGAAAACTTAAACAATCTAAGGTCATGCTACCATTAGAACCAGCAAATGTTAAGCTTCATCATCAAAAGATGTAGAGCCGTATTCTTAGAAGTCAGATTCCAGTTTACATTGTCCTAGGATATTCTACAAAAATTCCAAGGAGACATCTTTAATTTTAGGAGGTATTAAAGAGTTTAAGAAGTGCCACTAGACCTCACTGTCACTTGGTAAAGCATTTTAAACTTGTAAAATAAACTAAAGACAAAAGGGACATAATACACGTTCATCAATGAGGCTTATTTATGGATGCCAACTACTTTCCATTTTATAATTCATTAGTAAAGAGGAGGTATAATTATACTTCAAAGGATGGAAATGAGAGGCTAACAATTTAAAAATCTAAATCCCATTTGCCAGAATAGGTGAAAATTATTGAAATGCTAAGTTTTTATGGTTGTATAATCTGCAGTTAAAAGTGAAAAAAATATGATGATGTCAGGCTTAGTTCAGTACTGTAGAAATCAAAGTTAAAACTTACTGATGTTAAAAAAATATCTGGTTTCATTTATATCCAAATTCCTTTTTTTAATAATAATACTCAATTATCATAGGTAGAACCAGGAAACAGAAAACCGGGGACCAATTCCATATAAAAACTGGTTCAACCAAAACAATTAATTTTAGAATATCAAGTAGAGATTATCTCACCCTCAGCAACCGAAGAAGTGTCAAATATCGGAGAGTGAGGCGCTCCTAATTTTTTTTCAGCCATTGAGTACAAACAATTGAGTCGCTAAAAAGGTGATGTAAAGTGATGTTATTTTACTGGATTGCTTTATATTATTAAAATGAATTTATTGAAACAAATGAATTAAAATAAATAGAGTAAAATTGGACAGAAAACTAGAAATTTTAATACCAATGACACCCAAATCTATTAGTAAAAGTAACCTCCCCTAGTATTTTCTCTAGAGACACAACGGAACCCATGTGATCACAGTAATTTCTAGTACTGGGATGTTGTTATGCTGTTACAAACGAGACAAAAGATTTTCTTCAACAAATTTTGAATTCATAAAATGTTTTTTTATGAACAGGAAAAGAACTTTTTTTTCGTAAAATTATCATCATTATCATTACTACTTATCCTCACAACAGTAAAATCATGAGGTCCTAATAATGAGCTCTTAATAATTTGTCAACCAAACTTAATGCAACTTAAAAATTAAAATGCAAGCCCAAAACACAGTTATGCAAAGTTATGCAAAGAATACTGCATTGCAACTTTTATTTTATGTCTAATGTAGTATCCTTTAACATAATTTCTCCTTTATTCCCTAGTGTTGTGTTTGTGATTACTATTGCCTATTGTTGTCTTCTGTTTTTTTCTGCCAACCAAAGTTCAATCGGAAACACTCAGAATTGACATTTAAGAGACACGATATCATCTGGTATAAACACAAAACTAAATCTGATCCTTAATTGAAAAATAAGGTTCTCATAATGACCTTAGCTCTGGCAGTACTTTCTATTGAGCATGCAAGTCTGAGGAACTCAAGTTAGTAGTCCTGTGAACATTCATTATTTGTTTTTAAAATTTTATACTCAGAGACTATAAATTATGTTTGTATGTATTTTAACTTAAAAAAAAAACAACTAATTTTGTGCTCTTTGATTGTGAAGGTTAGAAAAATTTGAAAATAAATATAAAGTTTTTTTTGCATTTTTAAACTTAAGATAACAAGATAGAAGAACAAGAATGAAATTTTTTCCTTCTATATTGTTATCATGGTTGCAGCGGCAGCTGCAACCTAGTAAAGAGCAAACCACAGCCCATAGTAATCAAAAGTTGAAAAACGCGTTTTCGAAAAAACTGTCTAGTGAAAAAGAATTAAAATTTGACACTGAATCCGGAATGGTAACTATTTTTTCGGTTAATCTTAAAAGTAAAAGCTTATTGCGAAAAGAAATTTATGGTAATTTCGAAAACAGTCACAAACCCCTCAACACTGGTGCCAGATCAAGATGAAAAATGTACCATTAGAATCAACGTGGTCAAAACCGTGAGCAGAGACATTACAGCTCTTTTCCCCGAACGACAAGTAAAATAACTTTTTTGCGTGAGTAGCACTGATCTGTATCCCGTTTTTTTTTGGTTTTTTTTTCTTTTTTCAACAGGTATAGTGGGCTGCTAAAGTTTCATAGAGAGATTCTTAATGGCTCATTAAAAAGCAGTTTCTCATATCTACGTGATTTTTATAAATTCCGTCATATGCAAGCTCCATATGGCACTTTTTGTGTTATTTCTAAAAGGGTCTCACTGTAAATAGGCTATATCAATCAACATGGTTTGAACTTAAAGTGTAGTTTGAAGTTTCTTGAATATCATTTTAAATTTGATTATAGGACCAGAGAAAGGGACTTGTATTCAAAGATTCCTATTCCTGTGTTCATGCCTGAGAATGAGGTTGAAATTAAAAACGATTTCTTCGTACAGTTCATAGCATATATACTTACTTTATTTTCAATTTCCTTAGCTAAAACGTCTAGCGAATTAAAATCACCTTGGTGGACTGGGATGAAAAAGTTGCGAGCCACGGCTAATTAATATAAAAGTCAAAAGAGATAGTCTGAGCAACACGCAAAGCTGGCATAAGTCTTTTATCAGAATTGTATAAAAATGATGTCATTACACTTATTGATATATAGTCTATCATCCATCCTGGGGCAGAACTAAGGTTGATAGGCATGGAGTAAGGGTAATTCAAATAGTATATCAGTTTTGTGAGCCATTTGAAGGCGATTGGAGACCAGAAATAAAAAGTTTTCTAAAATTCTTTATTCTATGCTCAGTCCTTCAAATAACTGAGATTGTTCATTTTATATATGAGTTTTTCCAACTGGGAAAGCCCACTAGCATTGCAATGGGGATGACTGAGATCATTAATGAAAAAGAATGTTCACTGGACTTCTGTTTAAAACGGGGGATAGCTGCTCCCTCGCCTTCTTCTGTGTTAAGTATTGCTTAGGGTGAGAACAAAAGCACAAGACAAGCATAAACTTCTCGAATTACAACTTAATTATATTATGTTATTTTCCAGGAAATTAGAAAACAGGGATTATGAAACTTATTTACCAATGTTTCATTAGTTATAAGATTTTGTTTAAATTGGTCCAATTTTTGGCTATCATATCAACACTACTAGACAACGCCATATGTTTAATCAATAATACTTGGCTCCTACTAGCGGACTGTTCAACTTGAATGGGCGGTAGCTTTCATTGAAAATGGCAGGATGACATCGCCAAGTGCTACTTTAGAAAATAATTAAAAACACGATATATTCAGAGACGTAATAATATGAGCTTTCTTTGCTCCAGCAAGTAGAATACTATGAGCAAACATTAAAAACGTAACAAAAATTATTACTTCACAGCCTATTTAATATATTTTAATATAACTAGTACAAATAAACCAACTAATTATGTTTCCCTATGCTTTTATGATTAAACTAACATCCTTTAAACAGCTCTCTATTGTTATGGTAGCCTTCTAGTTTCTGCTAGTCAGTAGGTGATTTATAAAGTCCTCTCTTCATTATGGTATTTTCAGGGGAAGTCAGCCTCAGAAGAACAGCTTTTTGTTAATCAAAAAACAAACGTTCCTGAAAAACATGTATTGTTTTGCAAAGGATGGATGATGAACTTTATGTTATAGACTGAAAGTTTTTCGCAGCTGTCAAGGTTGTTTGCAGTATTTTCTAGGTGTCTTATCTCTTCTAGATCAGAGATGATTAGAAATTACATTAAAATTACGCTTTCAGCTGAATCCGAGGAAAGCCATCAAAACTTAAAACGAACAAGCAATTCTCAGTATAAATAAGAAGGATCATGATAGTGTTGTTGCACCATTAAATTTTAATCAAAAACGAACAAAGATTAATTTAAAAAAACAAAGTTTTTCCGAGGGAAGTAAAGAACAAAGTTGAAACTTAAATTGACAAAAATTATTACTTCACAGCCTATTTAATATATATTAATATAACTAGTACAAATAAACCAACTAATTATGTTTCCCCATGCTTTTATGATTATACAAAACTAGCACTTTACTGAAAACACAAAAGTCAAGTATAAAAAACAGGAGTATTGATTTAAGAGTCAAATGTGAGTATGTAGCCTGACAACATTAAACAAATCTATAAAGCTTTTTATAGTCTTACACCAGTTGTGACATTAGTAGTATACAATTAAAATAAATTCTAAAAGCTAGTCAATAGTCCTAATACTATAATGATGGCATTAATTCAAACTTTTGTACAAACTAATCATGACATGTCCTTTTAAGAACCAAAACGACAGCCAGTCATTGAACAGAGCCATTGTGCAGAAGTGATACCAAATTAAATGTAAAAAAAATAAAGAAAATCCTAAAATGGATTGTTGCTTTATCTTAATATGGATTGATCCTAAAAGGGATTGATAATATTTTGATTCTATAAAAAGTTTCCTTAATTGGTTTGTTTTTACTGTACCAAAACTCCTGTATTATTTTGTGTTTTCAGTAAAGCGCTAGTTTTGTATAATCCTAAAAGCATAGGGAAACATAATTAGTTGGTTTATTTGTACTAGTCATATTAATATATATTAAATAGGCTGTGAAGTAATAATTTTTGTCCATTTTAAGTTTCAACTTTGCTCTTTACTTCCCTCAGAAAAACTTTGTTTTTTTAAATTAATCAGTAAAAACAGTAATTATATAACATACCATTCTTAATATCAGCAGTTTCAGATGGAGTGATATTTTCGGCCATATTTGGAATTAGATGTGAGTCAATCAACAGATTCGTCCAATACACTTAAAGTCTCTTATCAGATGTAGAATACTATTAACAACACTTGAGATTAGTCCTCCCTTTTACACAGCAGATCAAAAGCAAAAGGTCCCTAGAAATTAGGCAATCTATAATAACTGATGTTGTAAACTGTAAAGCAAAATTTATATTAATAAAGAAAAAGGATGAGGTTCAACAGTCCAAATCATTAGATTAATATTCGCTTTTCATTTTGTATTATTAAAGAGAGGTAGATATATAAAGGTTTAATAAAATTTAACTGTATTTCTATATTTTAATTACAAAAAAAACTTTTAAATTAAAATAGTAGAATAATAGTTCTTTGCAGCTTGGAAAATTTTGAGCAATAGAAGATTGATGGTTCAAGAATAATGTTTTCAATTTCACTCTAGCTATTTATAAGGCCCACTACAAATTTACCATGAAATTTACCCACCCCCTAATATGCAAATATATACCCTGAATTGTTGACGGAAAAGTTTTTAATCACAAAATTCAATTCTATTTTTGTCAAAAGCATTTGAAAAATTGAAACGGTAGAAAAACGGTTTGAATTGAAAATCAAGTATTTTACAGGTCAGGTTAGGTTAGATAAAGAGATATTTATTGGCAAAAAGACTATCATAAACCCTATAGGGCCAAATTTGAAATTCTTGGTAAAAAAAAAAATACAATAGCAAAATAATACATCAACCACATATAGTTACCACTGTAACAAAACACAACAGGTAATGGTCAGAAAATATAAAATACACAGGTCATAAATATAGGTCATAATTATAAAACATTTTATACTGTACGTCATACTGTAAAAAGATAAAAAGAATGACAAGTAAAATAACCAAATTTTCAAAAATTAAAAAATAATATATACTAAAACAATTTAAATAATTTCTTAGACCACACTGCTTTTCCATTAAAAACAAAAAAAAATTTTTAAACACGAAAAACGGTTTTTAATTTTATAACAAGCAGTTAAATAAAAAAAAATTATTTTTTCAAAAAAGCTACTAATTTTTCGGCACAAAATCGGTTTTAATTTATAAAAGTAAAAAAATAAATAAATAAATAAAGCAAAAAAAAAAAAAAAATTAAATTACATTAAAAAAAAACAAACTAAAAACATAAAGAGAACAAAAAGCAAAAACGAAAGAAAAATGTAAATAAATAAGAACAAAACTCACATATTAATTAAAAACTTCCATGCACTGAATGTCTTTCAACTGGCCTCCTCTCAGTATATAAATGGAAATATATTAAATAAACACTTCCATGTACTGAATGTCTATATTGATTCTACTTGCCTCCTCCCAGTATATAAATTGAAATATATTAATTAAACACTTCCATGCACTGAATGTCTTTCAACTGGCCTCCTCTCAGTATATAAATGGAAATATATTAAATAAACACTTCCATGTACTGAATGTCTATATTGATTCTACTTGCCTCCTCCCAGTATATAAATTGAAATATATTAATTAAACACTTCCATGCACTGAATGTCTTTCAACTGGCCTCCTCTCAGTATATAAATGGAAATATATTAAATAAACACTTCCATGTACTGAATGTCTATATTGATTCTACTCGACTCCACCCAGTATATAAATTGAAATATATTAATTAAACACTTCCATGCACTGAATGTCTTTCAACTGGCCTCCTCTCAGTATATAAATGGAAATATATTAAATAAACACTTCCATGTACTGAATGTCTATATTGATTCTACTCGCCTCCTCCCAGTATATCTATTGCTTTATTTTTTTATTATTTTTTGTTCCGTTGAGAAAGGCTCCCGGATGTGGGGCCGAAATATTCGGAGCTTTTGTGCATAATTAATTGTTTTGTAGTTCACTGCTTGTTAGAAAATTAAAACCCGTTTTTCGTGTTTAAAAAT
Organism: Artemia sp. Qi Xiang Cuo; assembly: GCF_049724085.1. Taxonomy (NCBI): domain Eukaryota; kingdom Metazoa; phylum Arthropoda; class Branchiopoda; order Anostraca; family Artemiidae; genus Artemia; species Artemia sp. Qi Xiang Cuo. The sequence goes on from NC_142804.1 coordinate 74,821,140, forward strand.
TTTTTTTTTTTTTTAAAACAATTTAAATTTTTCGTAAAGTTATGGGTCATGATTTTATCTGTAAAAAAGGGAATAAAAGTTTTTTTTAATAACGTAAGGTAGAAGAGAGTATGGGAGAAAGGAAGGGGATGGCTTGGGATACTATACGGGGGTGGCAATTTCTTATGGGTGAGTGGTGGCTAGGCAAGAGATTTTTAGTATAGCGGTTTATTTGTGCTGACTTCCCAAAACAGAGGCACAGATTTTTTCTTCTGGACTCGAGGGTATCAAGTTTTGAAGTTCTAAGGAGGTAGGAATATAGGACCTTGCCTTCTTTATAGATAATCCTCAGGGCTCTTTTTTGAATATTTTTAATTTTTTTGGTTGCTTCAATTGAGAGGCCCAGATGCCAGACAGGACACTCGTACTTGACCAAAGGACGTACAAAAGAAATATATTACTTTAGTAACTGAGATGGGGGGCAACTAAATTTATTCAGAAGATTCAGAAGAAAAAATGACAAGTTTGCTTCATGGAAGATGTTATTTACATGGGTGTCCCACTTCAAATCAGAAGATATGGTAACACCTAGGAGTTTAAAGGAAGCAGCTGAAAGCTCAGGAGGAATAGGATGACGGAAAAGAGGAGGGAACTTGTGGAAACTGAGAGATACTATGGTGGATTTAAAAAGATTAACCATCATATCAAGAGAAGAAGCCTTGTTTGCAATGTCATGGAGGATACCCATTGGATTGCTATAAATATTTTATAGTGTATTACAGGTAATTTATTGGTATAAAAAAAAATAAATGAATAAATAAAAAAAAAACTGTCTTCCTAATTTAGTAACTGAGATCTTGAACCTTACTCATCCATCCAATCACCTAGGACAAAACAGTACATCCAACCCAATAGTCCAAAAATCACGTCCAAAATAGAGCAAAATCAGCATTAATAAGTGTAAATCATTTTCCCAAAACCAAGCCATAACACCTTACGTCTACAAAATTTAATATTCCCCAAGTAATCACCACAGATCAGGGATCCTCAGAGGATAAGTCATTGCCTATACAGGTTTTGGTGCTTAAATTTCCTTACCCAGGAAAATCAGCACGCCTGCCATAGAACCATATGGCATACCCCTATGTAGTGTCACCTGTGGAATATCTATGAACAAAACAATACCCAAAACTATAAAAATATACCCAAAATATTTTCAAAGCTTCCTTCACCACAGCTCACCTAGAACTGAATCAAAGTAAAAACTTCCCACCTCTGAAAAAATAACCTTTCAGCCAGTTTACCTCCCATAAGTGCATAGCCCCAACTGTCAACCGAAGCCTTTTCACTTTCAAGTCCAATTTTTACAAACTAATTTCAAACTAGCTTCCATAACCCAGCACCTGCTTGTGTTGAAACAAACACTAAATTCCAAAATTATAAAGGGAAGAGAGAAAAAAACATCCAACCAGCTAACTCAGACTATCATTCAAAATATCTTTATAGTTTAATTATACTTAATTAAAAGTTGATTATATTAAAAACTAATCTTTTACATTGCCAAGCAAGTTTATTGGTGGAAAAACCTCTTACAATTAACTTATGACAGTTGGACTTCTACTTTTAAAATCAATGTATTTAGTACAAATTTGTGCATATTTAAATTGTTGGGAAAAATACAATGAATATGTTATATTTGAATGAATATTACTTTTAGGAAATGGAAAATTAACTATTTCAAAATTAAAATCATATATTTTATTATATTATTTAAAAGCTAATGCATTATTAGGTGTAACATTAATGTCTAAATCTAGAAAATGGTCATAATCGTCTTTGCTATTGCTAGATTCCAGCTTTAACCCTGGTGGGTCTATCTTATTCAAAATATCAAAAAATTTTGAAAAGTTTATCTTAAGTAGGTCATAAAAATATCTTTTATTATTTGAATGCAATTATTTTATATTACTTAGATTTTTTAATAATTTATAAATTGATATTCAGAATGGCTAAAAAAAAGGTCCGCTGTAACTAGACCATCCTTAACCTCTACAGAAATAACACATCTCTGCAGCTGTTAGGTTGTCAACAAATTTCTACCTATCAGGGTAATCCATTAAAAAGCTGTTGATCATGACAAAAAACATGAGGGGGCCAAGAACCGTATCTTAGAGAGTACCATTATAAATACAAAGGTGGCTGGAGTAGCAATTTAGATATTTGACTGCCTGTGATCTGTTTGAAAGAAATGAGGCAACAAGCTTGACTAAAAATGTTACAATCTAGAATTCTTTGATATGTTTTTCTATTAAGATATTATGGTTAACCAGGTCAAAAGCCTTTAGTAGGTCAACATAAATTAGGTTTAGCCAGCTGTTTGGTCTCTCAAGTAGTCTCCCCATGGAGTCAACAAGGTGGATGAGGTTGATGTAGATTTAAGATTTCCAAACTGTCTAGGATCAACAAGGGGATGAGCTTGGTCCCTGAGCCAGTCAGCAAGAAAGCTTTCATATAATTTTGAAAAAATAGAAGTCAAAGAGACAAGACAAATACCATCAAAGCCAGGCTTACCATTTTTCTTTTTTATTGGAGTTATGAAGCCTTGTTTCCAAGCAGAGGGAACAGTCCAAATTGAGTGCATTGATTGAAAAGAATGGAAAGGGGCTTTGAGAGGTAATCACTAAAGGCTTTAATAAGTAGGACAGGAATATCCAGTGGGTAATCTTTTTTACCACATCAAATGGGGAAATTTTACGGAAATTAAAGGGGGTTCTAACACTAGGAGTTTCATAAGATAGAGGAGGGAGACTTTGGACAATTGAAGCAAGGAACTTGTTCAGATGTTTTGCTGTTGTCTTTGGAGGTTCCTCTAAATTAAAGTTTAGTGGCTCTGGTCTCTTGCTGGCAAGTATTTTGATTTGGGAATACCAATTTTTGGGTTTATCCTGGCATAGGTCTTTAACTTTATTTTTATCACAAGATCTGGCAAATTTTCTAATTTGTTTTTTAAGTATTTTCTTCAATTAATTGCTACCACTAGTTTACCTCTTTTAAATAAGTTCCATTTTTTCTGTATTAGCACTATAATATGATCATTTATATAGGGTTTATCATTAGAGCATTTTGTTAACTTTTTTTCAGGAAAATGAGCCATATAATTGTCATTCAGTTTTTGTGGAAAGTAAGGATTCATCAAGATTACTTATATCATTAATGTTGGACAAAAATTCCTTTGACCGCCAAGAGCCAAGTGAAAAAAGACCAGAATCACTGAGGGAACGGTAAGATCTACTTGTGGTTATGAACAGGTGTAGGCAAGACGAGGAAGGGAATAAAAGTAAAGAGCAATGGTAATTACCAACTAATAGAGGCAGTGCTTGGGGGGGTCTGTAAAACTTATTCATATGAGAACAAGAGACGTATTTCCTCTTGTTGTCAGGACTTTAACTAATTATTTAATATTAAGACAGGTACAAATAGAGTCTACCATGAGGTCATTTGCTCCACCTAGCAAAAAAAAAATACCAGTATTTGAATAAAAAAAAGTCAGCATTAGTCTGAAATTGCTGTATAAATTTATGTTTTTGATCAATATTTTGGTTTGGGAAATAACAAAAACTGCTGCTTCTATTATATTAAAAGGATGCAGGAGAACTGTTGGTCTTAGACTACGCCAGAGGATTCCATAATACTTGGAGAGGTTAGGAGTGGATATGAGTTTGGCTGAAGGTTATTTTGAGCAAAGAAGAGAATACCACCCCTTTTTTTCCAAGAGGGTTGTTGGAAGGGCAAAGCTTAATGACCTGGAAGTAATTATTTATTTAAGGATTCAGGGTTTTGTGCCTGAGCCTCTGTTACAGCTATGACATTAATAATCTGAGATACCCTTGAGTTCAGTTAGTTTTCAAAGTTTAGGCTCTTGGCATTGGTAAGTAGGAGCTTGGGAAACTTGAACCAATTAGTATACAGATATTTTTTCAGTTGGGGGCTGGGGGTTAAGGGATGGGTTTTTAGCACTATTTATACATTTGGGATAGGGACTACAACTCTTGAGGCTGGTAATATGAGACTTTGATATAGAGAAGTAGGAACTCCTGGGTGGGTTGGACCTAAGATGGTTTGGAAGAAAGGGGCCACATCATTTATACCTGGGTCACTCTTGTCTGATAATATTTTGGAGGCATATAAGATGTTGGTATTTTTAGGGGGATCAACTTGGGCAAGTGGAAATGGTAGGTAACAGACTTAGTCCATGATTTGATTTCATGAACTGTGATACCAGTAATACTTAAGGTGCCACAGACCTCTGAATCTAGAATACAAATTGAGTTCACATTCAAATTGTCAGTGACCTTTGGATCTAGAATATTAATTGAATTCACATTTAAACTTTAACTGACTTTTGGAACTAGGTCCCCGTTTAAATACGTTTTTTGAATGAATGTTGCTTCATTAATATTCATGTGTTTGGGATCTCTTATGCTTCTGAATTGAATTATCTTTGGTTTTAAAAAATAAATTTGTTGATTTGTAATCACAGACTCAGGTGTGTTCTTAATTATATTTCCCCTAAGATCAATGAGAGTAGAAATATTGTTGGTTAAGAATTGGAGTTTCTTCTTCAGCACTAAGAGGGAGGGGAGGGAGAGGCCACATAGAAGGCTGGATTAGAAACTGCCACAAGGAATATTTTTCGTCTGGCAGGAGGCAGCATTAGAGGAACACAATTAGATCCAAAATTATCACTAAATAGACTTTCAGGCTGGCAAGAAGTATAAATAGTACCTGACATAAGTGAATAATTCTGTCTGGGAACTGGTATCTTTAGTTCCTGGCAGAAAATAAGTCTAGCAATACTGGTTAAAATTGGTAGGGGACTAGTCTGACACATGCTATGGGATACAATGATAGTTTTACCATCCCTTTGGCAAGGTGGGGCACAGGGGGGCAGCCTGATATCATCTAAAATTTCTTTTAAGGAAGAATTTGACAACTGTTGTCATGGGTTATCACTAGCTTCCAATGAAATAGGGGTGGTTTATTCTTGATTTTTGGTGTTTTTTTTCAAGGAACAATCTAAACATAACCAGTTCTTATTCCACTGGGAATGTTCTATCCCTGCACATTACTCCTGAATTGACAAGTTACAAGCACTAAATACCAGGCCATTGATTGTTGCCCTTAATCTACACTCAGGACACACTCTCTTAGTCATTTGGTTGATTAATATAAAAGGTTTAAAAGTTCAATTTACCTGATGTCTGGTGACAAAAACTACAAATTGGGTCACAGTTAATCAACTTGGTTGCTGAATGAACTGTGTTTAATTTGGAAAGGTATAAACCAAATAGGTGTTAACCGGTTGAACACTGACTGAAGACTGAGCCCCTTTAAGGGCTCAAGATGCAATTAGTCCCAGAAGCAATTATTGAACAATGAAAGAGCATCAAATAATGTTTTTACTTTTATCCTAGCTAAACTATTGTGCCACCTAGAAATTTACCAAAATTAAGGTAAAATGTTGTTTTGTCAAAATTTCAGGTAAAGATTTAGAATTGTGGCCCCTGATAAGAAGACATTTTAAGAAAACAATTCTTACTTTAAAATATGAATAATGATCCTAGTTCTTTTACTATCCAAGGGGAGAACCTTTATCATCAAGACTTTCCTCTAAAAATCTTTCTTTTTCCGGCTTGAAAGAAAAAGTTTTCTAAAACCACCACGCTGAGATTCAATACTTAAGTCTTTTAAAATTGCCACTATAAATTGCCACCAAATAAGTTGTTTTATAGAAATTGTGAATTCTGTTTGAAATCATGCCATTAACAAAAAATTTATGTATCTTGTGTGACAATAAAATTATGTCTTTTAGACTATACCATCAAGGTCAAGGTGATGTAGAGCAATTAAAAATCATAACATTTTGCTAACTAAAATGTTTTGCCCTCATTGTCATATTGAATACTATTTTGATGCATCACAAAATGGATTTTGATATAGAAAAACAAGAACGGAGCAACGTGGACATAATCTTATTTAAAAAAGTGCACTTTTAGTCAAAGTATTAATACAGGGACTTGGTGCAAAAATGCAAACATATTGTATCAACAAATAGCAGAGATTATGCTGATTTTTTGCAATTTAGACAGAGGAGCTCATATTCAGCAATTTATGGTTGATGAAATTGGCATTTCATCAGCAACTGCTGTTGATTGGCAAAGTTTTTGTTGCAAAATATGCCTTGACTTTATTGACAAACACAGTTGTAAATTGGGTGGTCCCGGAAAAATAGTTGAAATAGATGAAGCAAAGATAGGGAAAATAAAATAGGGGATGCTATATTGAAGGACAGTGGGTGTTTGGAGATATTGAGAGAGACATTGCAAATTTTTTTATTGTTCCCATTCCTGACCAAACTGCCAACACTCTACTAGAAATTATAAAAGAGTGGATACATCCAGGAACAACTATAATTTCTGATTGATGGAGCTCATACAATAGATTAGGCATACAATGTTTTCAACACCTAACTGTCAACCATTCTTTGAATTTTGTGGACCCTGTGACTGGGGCCCATACACAAAATATTGAACATCTATGGCATTCAATGCGTGAAGCAATTCCCAAGTATAAGAGATTGGACAAACATATGGCTGGATATCTTGCTGAGTTTTATTGGAAAACCTTTTTTCCCAATAAAGGGGCCAGACTGCATCATCTATTGCAACAGGCTGCTGAACTATACTAACCAGATACTCATCATCCAGATCAAAGTTTACCTGGCACCAGCCAATAAAAATCAAATTTTTCATTACAAGTGTCTCTATTTAATCTTCTGTCAAATCAAGTGTCAAATAATAATTTAATCATCTATATTATCTGATCATTATAAATTAATCACCTCTTCATTTCCCTCTGATTGTGAAACTGCTAGATCATCCTAGAATCAAAAAAGGTAATTTTTATATTATTTCATTTCTTTTCAATTCTGAGCATATTTTGTATTTTTGCCACTGCTCATTAAAAAAACAGTATTTTTGCCAGTGCTCATTAAAAAATAATAATATTGCTGTTAATATACATATACATACAGAGTATATACTCCCACCCCTCTGATGTGCAAATATATACCCTGATTTGGATATATTTAGGGGTTGGGGTACAGTTCATTTGGTTATATTTAGGTTCAGAATGCAATTTTTGTTATATATTTGCACATTAGGGGGTGGGGGTATATACTCTGTATTTATATGTATATTTATAGCAATATTTTGATTTAATATTTTGTATTTGTGCCACTGCTCATTAAAAAAAGTATTAAAAAGACTGGCATGAACGCTATCTATAAAACAACTTATTTGGCGGCAATATATAACAGCAATTTCAAAAGACTTAAGCATTGAATCTCAGGGTGGTGGTTTTAGGAAACTTTTTCTTTAAAGCTGGAAAAATAAGGATTTTTAGAGGAAAGACTTGATAGTAAAGGTTCTTTCCTTGGCTAATATGAGAACTAGGATCATTATACATATTTTAAAGTAAGATTTGTTTTCTTAACATGTCTCCTTATCAGGGGCCACAATTCTAAATTTTTACCAAATTTCAATAGGTAGCTGACAAGCAGGCTAGACAAATTTCTAAGACTTGAAACCAAAAGAGCTTTAACATAGAAGCTTGGCAATACCTTCCTAGAGTATGTTTTGACCCTGGATTCATTGCTAGAAATTTAATTTTTATAACCTAACCCCTTTGCAAAAGAGCAAAAGGTAGCTAAACCAGAATTTTACTGCCTAGTTTGCTATTAGAAACCCAGATAGGCTATACTTCAACTTATAGGCTATTTAAAATATCCCACTAGTCAGCAACCAATTAAGTTCAATACACAATAGCCTATGATATCAGCTAAGTAGTTGGCTATTAAGGTCTCACTAGGTTAAGGTATGCATTGAAGCTTGAAATATCAATAGCTGAAATATTTAAGTTGCAATTTAAGGTAGGCCTAGGATATATCAAACAAACTAATCAATAAAGTTCCTTATAAACAGCAAAAATAACTAACGTGGCCTTCTTCTTCTTCTTCAATTATAGGCCTCGGATGAATCCATTTAACCTTTTTCGTATTGTCTGATTATGTCAGGGGTGTCCTGGGAAATCAAATATAGAGATTATACTATTATTATTCAATAATAGGCTTTATACATCATTGATGAAACCACCTATATTTAAGCAGTTAAAGACAGCTTTGAACAATTCAGCATCATCACTTGAAGAGTGTCTCCTTTGTGTTAGTTGATCAATATTAGGGGTTAGCTTGAGGTGCTTGAACATGGCATGATAAGTTAGCCATTCTTTTTTATGGTTGAGAGTTGCCACAGGGCAACCAAAAAGAACATGGTTGATGGTCTCATCATAGGTTTGACATAGGCGGCAAAGAGGGCTCATTACTGTTGGAATGGTTGTGTTTTGATAGTGATAAACTTGGCTGTTAAGGCCAGTAGCATTTGATCGTACTCTGTGGTACATCTTTGAGTCTTTCCGGGATGTAAATGGAAAAAGGTTTGGTGGACATTGGTTTGCTAGATAAATTTTTAGGCGCCAATGGTTTACATCTCTTACTGGGATAGGTCTTCCAGGAATTATTTCAAGCTGAAGGGCAGATTTAGCTATTTCATCTGCCTTGTGGTTCCCTTTTATACCCATGTGGCTTCGGATGTACTGGAATTTTGTGGATATACCTTGTTTAAGTAGTTGGTTCAATATTACAAGAGTGTTGGAGGTATCATTGTCTGGGTAGTCTGAATGTTCTGGTAATATTGAGGCAAGGGCTGATTTTGAGTCTGAATAAATTATAAGAGGGGTGTTTCTTGCGGGGTTTGGCATCTTTATAATGGTTTCCAATGCAATCTTGATGGCAGCTATTTCAGCTGTCATGATACTCACATCATTTTGGAGCCTTTCAGCAGCTGCTGTACCTAAAGATGGGAAGTGGACTCCACAAGCAGTCCTGGAATCTGTTTTTGAGCCATCCACAAAGATTGGGAGGTGGTGGATATATCTCTGAGACTCAAATTCATGAAATAATGATTTTACATAGGCGAGGGAAAGGTCTGTTTTAATAGCTGGTGCAAACAAAAGGTTCACTTCTGGGTAGTGGTTAGCCCAGGAAGGTATCCGGCGGTAAATTTGGAATAAAGAAGATGAAGGTATGGGGTAGGTCATTTGGGTGGTTGCAAATTCCCGTGCAAGGCCCCTAAAAGCTCCAGGGTTTCTTAGCCAGTCATGTAATCTATGGGAACTGTTACCTTCAATTTTTGTAAAGTAGCGTGCAAGTAGAATGTCTCTACGCATGGCAATAGAGGTGAGACCACTTTCACTGAGGAGGAAGTTGGTTTTGGTGTGATTCCTGAGGCCAAGTATAGCACGGATCATAGTATTCTCCATAGACAGTCTCCAGAATGTATAGTAGGGCATTTCAGCATGAGACATTTAAAGTTAGTGAATAATAAATCTGAGATATAATATAAATCTTAGATGCATTTATTAGAACTTTTTCAAGGCAACCCAAAGGCATGTTGAGTAGCCTTTGTAAGATGAGAATTTTTCTGAGGCATTTTATTCTTACGTTTTCAATGCGGAGCATGAAGGTTAGTTTTTGGTCTAGAGTGAGGCCAAGATATTTGATGTGTTGTTGCTCTTGGATGACAACACCATTTAGGGTTAGTAGGGCAGATTGGGGATTTCTCTTGTTATGAAACTGTACTATAGCTGATTTTGATGGGGCGGTGGGTAGGCATGAATTGTTGGAGAAAAATTCAAAGGCATAAAGCGACTTTTGTAACTTGGATTGGGCTAGTTCAAAATCATTTGAGGTAGACCATAGGAATATATCATCTGCAAACTGAATATTTGTTTGGGGTAGGTTGAGATCCCATAAATATAGTGAAAACAGGAGACAGCTGAGGACAGCACCTTGGGGAAGGCCTTTGGAGACAGACTTTTTAGAAGTGATGTAGGAATTTACTTGGAGGACAAAAGAGCGTTCAGATAGGTAACTTTTAAAGAAATTCACAACAGGTATTGGAAAACCCATTTTTGATAATTTTTGCAGTAGGAGTGGATGTTGGATATTATCACATGCATTTTGAAAGTTCAAGAAGGCTGCAACTAGGATTTGGTTATCTTACAGACACTCAGATATGGCGTTGGTTAAGCAAACAAATGCATCAATGGAAGAATGATATTTCCTAAATGCTGTTTGGGTATGTGGGATGAGGTGGTTAGACTCAGCAAACCAATACAATCGGGAGTGGATTATCTTCTCACATAATTTTCCCAGAACTGGGGTAATCATAATGGGTCTGAAGCAGTTGGGGTCCTCTTTGGGTTTATTTTGTTTTAATATAGGGATGATGAGTGATGTTTTCCAAGCAGATGGGAAGAAGGAATTGCTCCAGGCATTGTTGAAGAGAGACAAGAGTACTTTTTTAAACTCTATTGGAAGGTATTGGAGCAATGATGGATGGATCTGGTCGTGGCTGCAAGATGTTTTGGGTTTGGTTGAATTGATTGCTTTATTCAACTCAATCATTGTAAAATCTTGGAGTAGATACTGGGACCCAGGCAAGTCAAAATGGGGTGTTAGGCTGATCTGAGGTGGATTATGAGGGTTTTTTTTGAATTTCTTCTCATAAAAATCTGCTAAAAATTTAGCTTTTTCTTCGTTGGTTTCCAACTGCTGACCATTTAGAGTTAGCTGGTAATGGAAGGGGTTCTGTGTGGAGAATTTGCCACACATCTTGTCTAAATTTGTGAATCTTTGACTCTTGCGTTTTGTGGGACACTGATAATAGAAAGTTTTTGCAAGCCTCTTCTTTTGCAAGTTTGATTGTTCTCTTAACTTTTGCCTCTGCTTGTAGCTTTGCAATATATTTTTCAGTGGATGGATTTCTCTTGAAGGATCTGATGGCATTCCTTTTATTGTGCCAAGCCTCTTGGCAAGAGGATGTCCACCATGGCTTAGGGGGTTTGTTATTCTTCAGAGTTTTTGGGCATTGGGACTGGGGTATGGTAAGTTTTGCAGCATCAAGAAGTAGTGATGTGAGATTTTTGGAGAGTTGGTTTGGGTCAGTGGAGAGTGAAGAGTAGTCATGGTTTGAGAGAATGTGGGAGAAGTTTTGCCAGTCTGCTTTTTGCCACACATAGTGGGAAATGAAATTGTCAATAATGGCTGGGTCACCAATTTTTGTGCATATGGCGAAATGGTCACTTAGGAGGTTGTCTATTGTGTTGACAGTAGTTTTATTTATTAAACTTGATGAAACTAATTGGAGATCAATAGTTGAATAACTCCCACTTCTTTTGCTGAAGTAGGTATTTAGGTGTTTAGGAGTTGCTAGTACTATATTGGTAAAATTGGTGAGGAATTCCTCTATGTTTTTTCCAGCATTATTTTGAGATGAATAACCCCAGATAGAACTATGGGCATTGAAGTCCCCAACAACCACTAGATTTGAATTTGAGAAATTATTAGAAATAAAATTGAAAAAATAATGTCCATTGTTATTGCCATTTGGATTATATAAATTAATAACAGTGACATCCATGTTTGCCAGCCACAACTTTACACCAATTGCATCAATGTCATGACTGAAATCAGGGAGGCTTATACCACAGAATTTGAGGTGAGATCGTACAAGGATGGCAACTCCACCGCCAATTCTATTGGAAGATCTGTCTTTTCTTAGGACATCATAACCAGGAATTTTTAGATTAACTGATGAGTTTAAATGGGTTTCTTGAAGGCTTAGTATGTCTATGTTATGTGAAGATGAATACTTAAGAAGGTCAGTGATTTTATAGTCATTTAATGATCTCACGTTCCATTGCAAAATTGAGGAGGATGGAGGTAACTGAGTGTTAGCCATTGATAGATAGATTTAGTTTACTGAGTATAGTGCTGAAATTTGTGTTGGCTGTGTCCTTAAGATTTTTAGGGAAGTAGGTATTAGCCATCTCTTCTAGAATTGAGGATTTTTGATCTTCTGTGAGGGATGTTCTGGAGAGTGAGTTGAAGTTGAATATGTAGAGGCATAAGTTTGTAAGTAGATTTGGATTTTCTTCTGATATTTCCTTTGGCAATTTTGATGAGGTTGGTTTTGCAGGTTTACTTATAAAAGATTCAGGGTCTTGGTCTCTGGCTGGAAGGTGGGGAAAGTCTAAGGTCTTGATTCCAGGGAATGTTTTTTGTGGTTTGGTCCTTGTAGCTTTTTGCTGTAGTTTTTTGATTAGGTTGTGTGTTTGGTTCAGAGAATTCAGGTGTATCTGCATTGTGCACCATGAGTTTAATTTTTGCAAACTTAAATGGGATGTTTTCTTTTTCAGACAACCTGAGAGCCATTGATCTTGCCTTGTATTTTGGGCATACAGATCAATTGTGTGAAGAATGGGGGCCTTTGCAATTAATGGATGATAATTTCTTGTTTGCACAGTCTGCTGTGTTTGGAGGATGGATGTTTTGGCATAGGTTGCACCTCTTCAGGTTTGTTTTGCAGTGTTGTTTTGTGTGACCCATTATCAGACATATTTCACACTGTATTGGCTTAGCCTTGTACTCTTTGTAGGGCTTTATCTGGCCAAATAGGGATATAGGTTCACTGAAGTTCTCTAGGGTGGAGTCCAGGGTGAAAAGGTAGGATTTAGATGTGTATATGCCATCATTGTTGGGTTTTCCAAGTCTGGTGACTTTTGATACTGATATTTTTTGGCCTTTCAGTTCATAAGGCCATCCTTTAAGTCAGTTTCAGGAATACCGTTAGGGATATTGTATATGACAATTTTTGTTTGGGCAGGGGGAGGGCGAATCCATTGCTTTGAATGGACCTTAATGCCTCCAAGGGAGTTAAGTGACAAAAGAGTTGTTTTTGCGTTTTCAAAGCCTGCTTGAATAGATATTAAGATTGAACCATCTCTGTTGATGTTGAGGTTGAAATTAGTTTTCAGGATTTTGAAGAGCTCAAGTCTAATTGTTTGGATGTTTTTTATTTGGAACATGGTTTCAGGAGAGGTAGGCAGAATGTGGATGAAGTGCTCTTCTTCCAAAAAAGATGTGGGTGTAGTAGAAACTGTCTTTAATGGGGAGAAACTGGTGTACCGTTTTCTCTTGGGTCTTTTAGGAGTGACTGTTTTGAAGCCATCATCATGGCAATTTGAGTCCCCAGAGTGGACAGTGACCATGGTTTCGTTGGAGTCTGAGTCCTCAGAAAGGTCACTTGGTAATGGGGAGATGGTGTCTAGCATTTGGTTATGGGTATCTCCCTTCTCAGGGGGTAATTTCATTGGGATCATGGTTGAGATAAATTCCCCACTTTATATAAATAAAAATAATCAAGAAAACTTCACTTGATAGTCCTGTTTTCACAAAATTTTCGAATTCTCTAACATAATTATTTTTAATATTATTCTTCTTTTCTTCTTTTGACTGGCCTACTACACTCGACTCTTAATTCTTCGTGTTTTTGAATGTCCTGCTAACTTCTTCCATGCGGAACCTATATTATTCGGTAAATAAGCACCATTTACATCGTAGCAGGTGTTGCAGGCCTTATCTTTATCATAGAATTAATAGAGCGAAAGTACTACACAACAAGGAGAACTAAATAGATGGTAAGAGCAACTTTTCATCTTGACATCTGTTCGTTTTCGTTCTCCTTACTAACTTTTCTATGCTGCTAGGGCGTGCCCGGAGTGTGTGTCTTGTGAGTTCTGCAGGAGTAATGAGTCGCACTAGGAGTCAGAGTCACCGGCAACTGCATCCAGTTGAAGTAATAAGCGTGCTCAGTGCAAAAACTTCAGAAAACGCTTCAAAAATATGTTTACATGCCTTTTTTTACTTTTTTCACGAGTTAATCTAAAATTTGGTGAGAGGAGGGGTTCTTATTCCAAATGCCCATCCCCCATTGACATGACTTTACTCTGAGTTATTTTGCATTGGTTTGTATTTGATTTATTCGTATTGGATTCAATTGGTTTGGATGGGTATACTAATTATGCTGCTAAGTTCTTCAAAGCACTTTTTTTATAAGTATCTGATTATCAAAAATGCAGGTAAACATTGAAAGATTCACATAAATGACAAACGAATTTTCAAGCAAGCCAAAGCGCAGGATTTCGTGTTCACGGTGAGTTCCTGAAGCTAAGTTCTCACTGCCCAGAATTTTCCTGGGCAGAATTTTTTTCTGGACAGAAAAAAATCGGGGAATTCTGGATGTTCACACCAGAACAAAGTTTTCACTGTCCATATAGTTTTTCTTGATAGATTTTTTTTTCTGACCATCAGAAAAATTGGCTTAAGATTCAAAAATGGATCATGAGGCTGCAACTGTTTTGCTATTGTGCTTACTTAGAAGGAGAAAGAAGAGAAAAGGCTTACAAGCTTCAGAGACTATGAGAAAAAGAAAATTTGTGGTCAGAGACTTTTGAAAACGAGAAGTGAAAATGGTGCTTCAAACTTACTAATCAATAATCTGCGTTTGACATATGCAGATTGGTTTCATGACTATTTCAGAATGTCACCTAAGTAATTTCATTACCTGCTTATTCTGGTTATACCATATAATGCAAGACAAGATACAAATTTCAAAACAGCTATTTCACCTAAAGAAAGGCTTGAAGTGACATTAATACACCTTGCAGCTGGTGGTACACAGAGAAACCAAAGCTTCACACATTACCTGGGAAGGTCGACTGTCAACCAAATTATATGGAACACTATGAATACAATCTGCCAAGTGCTGTCCCCATTATTTTTACGATTTCCCAGTGAGCAATATGACTGGAAGGAAATTTCCCATGAGTTTGAAGTGAAATGGAACTTTCCCCACTGTGTCGGAGCTATTGATGGAAAGCACATTAGAACCCAGGCTCCACCAAACTTGGGGTCACAATATTTCAACTACAAGCAGTTCCAAAGCATAGTCTTGATGGCTATGTGCGATGCTACCTATCGGTTTGTCTATGTTGACATAGGCAGTTATGGTCGGCAAAGTGATGGTTCTGTGTTTGGCAATTCAACTCTTGGCAAGAAAGTGATTGACTGTACTTTAGATCTTCCAGGAAGTGATACGATTGATACAGGAAATGGCACTTACTTACCATATGTGATTGTTGGAGATGCAGCTTTTCTGTTGGAAACAAACTTATTAAGACCCTATTCTGGTGAACACCTTCCAGTACCAGAGGAAATTTTTAATTATAGGCTTTCTCGTGCTCGAAGGATAATAGAAAATGCATTTGGAATTCTTGGTGCCTAGTGGAGGATATTCAGTGAAGCAATTAATGCAAAGCCTGAGAATGTTGACTAGGTCATACACATTTGTGTTTGCCTACATAATTACTTGCGTACCGAAGACTTTACAACTCCACAAAGACACTCGAGGTGTGTTAGCAACACAGTTATCAAGTATTTTGCAGTAGGTTGCATAGGTTGCATCAAGACATGGCTACTTGTAGACAGAGAAAAGCATAGACAGATAGTCCAAGTAATTGAGAGGTAAATGTTTAAATGGCAGGGGCACTGGTAAATGGCGGGAGTATGCATGACTCTTATTGGACACATACTTGTTTGTTAGTTTTTGGAAAGGCATGCCTGCCTAGAGTCTCAAGCATTTTGACGAATATCTGAAATAAAAAGACTGGATCCAGTTAGCATCATTTTTTTCAGAAGGGGATAAAGACCAGAAACATAAAGGGCAGAATGATCACAAAATGTAGCATATAGCCTACCCAGTGCACGTCTATTATACTTCCCTCGATTGGTAACAATCTTAGAATAACCCTTTTGAACATCACGAACAGTGCACTGTCGTAGGCTAGAAATTGACTTAGTAACAATAATACCCAACCACCAAAAGGTGGAAACTGAGGGTATAGAAAAACCGTAACAGACTAAAGCAGCATTAGAGGAAGTTGGACCATTAAAAACTAGAAGCTCAAATTGGTCAACATTAAGAGAAAGACCAATTTTAGAAAATAAACTTGAAAGTCTCGAGACCATAAATGAGACACCTTGCTTATTTTTACGCAAAAGTAGGAGATCATCCGAATAGGTAAGATAAGAAACATCTGAGAGTCCAGTGAAATAATTTGATCTAATTTCATCTAATATACCAGAAATGCGTATTTTGAATATATTAGGTGACAAAACCTTTCCCTGTATGACACCCTGACGTACACGGACACACGGAAGTCCAGGCTTATTAATTCAGAGGAAAGAATTATCATACCAAAAACGAAGTAGAAAAATAACTGAAAGATTTACACCGTTATTAAAAAATGAAAAAAAAGCTTGACTTTGGACTAAACGGTCAAAAGTTTTAGAAAGGTCTAAAGTAAATATATATAGTTGCGACCTATCAGCCAGGCTATTCTTAAGGGCAAAAAAAAGAACACGGTGTGCATGTTGACAACCAATACTAGACTGAAACCCGAATTGATTCGATCCGAAATTTATATTTTCTTTAAATAAGGATTTTAATCATTTTTAAATGAGGATGAATGTATTCAAGGATTTTACTCAGGTTACACCTAATGGCTATAGGGCGATAAGATGAACAATGAGAAGGGAGTTTTCCCAGTTTTAATATTGAGGTGACGGTTCCAGAAAGAAAGCTATCCGGACCCATCGAAAATGTTAAACACATTTGGAACAATAGCTGCAAATGAAATAAAAGAACAACACACTTCAGATTTATATTATTTACACTAATAACATCAATATCAATGGATGAAGATTTCAGTTGCTTAATTGTATTTTCAAAAGCAGCTACCGACACTGGAATAATATTACCTCGATGAAGCGAAGGTGGAAGAATTTTAGAAAGTAACCGAGAATAATGTGACTGCACGAAAAAATTAATTTCGGAAAAAATTTGACGAGTAGTAAACATACCAAGCTGAACTAGAAATCAAATGAATATTATAAAGATCACTTATATAGCTCTCAGTATTGATCAATTTGGACCAATCCTTTTTAGATGCTGGAAATTCTATACCCGTATAACGAATGAATTTAAGGTACTTTTTATATTCTTTCTTTTTTTCTGCTTTATATCTTTACAGACCCCGACGTAGGTCTACAACAATCAGCCCAAACTCGCAGCCAAAGTTTTACCTTATTTTTATAATTCTTTAATTCAGGATAGGCAGCCTTTATAGATTTTCCTGTTTTAATAGGAATACGCTCTTTGGGATCCGCAATTTTTTCAGCTTCTTTCATATAACTAATAATATCATCATAATATCTATGAAGATCACGCTTAATACCCTTTATTTGCAATTGGAATAGATGGTAAGGTATACGAATACAATTAAGCAATGTAGATAAAGGCAATACATACAAAGCAATATTGGCACTTTCCCAATTACTACGTTTAAACCATTTAGAATTCCCAATAGGGGCAACATTGCAAAGACTACGTTTCAATTTAGCAGTAAATGAAAGCGATAGATGGTCAAAGTCATCAGTCTCAATATCAACATGAATAATTGAGCATTCTAGCTGTGACGATCTGAGCAAATGATCAATATTAAAAACACTACCGGAATGATGGATGTAAGAGAATGGTAAATCTTTCTTCAGAATCATGTAAGGGGGCATGCACTCCAATATTTCTCGGGATCGATAAATTTGTTCATCCAAATCCGTCTTAAAGTCACCAAGAACTATGAAATCAAGTTTATTTTCCTTGACACGATTCATAACAGTGACACAAACCTCCAAAAGGGTGACACAAAGGAGGAACCGCATCAGAAGTAAAAACACTTGACAAGGTAGCTAAAGTGGTAACCGAGCTAGGCTTAGAAATAACAGTACCAAGGATAGAGAAAAAACAAGCGAATCGGATTATTGTATTATTCAGTACACACGAAAAATATTATTATTATTATTTATTGAAAACCTGTCTTATTACAAAAAGAAAATGACAGAGCACTGTAAAATAAAATTAAAATCACTATGCAACTATTACAATGTAACTAGTGTAGAAAGAGGTGATTCCAAGCATGTATTAACAGCAAAACTGACAGAGCACAACGAAAAACAAAAACAAAAGGGCAACGTACTTTATAGGATGAGAGACAATTAGAAAACACAGAAATAATGAAGAACACGGTCACTTGTAACAAAAATGAAGAAATTGAAGAAGAGGAGCTATGACAATGTATATAGATGTGGCTAGTGAAAAAGGAGTTGTTTCGAAGGGTGGTTTGAAGTTTTTTGGTTGTGTTTTTCTATTAGCTTAACAACAGCTATAGTAGGATTTTCTATGGGAAGTCTATTGATGTGCTTTGAATTGCGTGTCCATATTGGATATCTTAGTAAATATTTTGTGAAACGGAAGAAGTTTGAACGGATTTTGAATTTATCAACGTTTGTAAAAACCTTCCAGAAGGGTGCAATATAGAAGATGTGAGGGAAAGCAACAGTGCGTTATAGGGTTGATAGATAACGGCGATTAAAACGAAGCTTAGCAGAGACTATGGAAGCGTATGAAGCTGATATGCGACGTTTGATGTGTTCTGTTAAAAGATGAAGAATGCAAGAAATTTTATTTCTAATGAGAATGCCAAGATAAATGATTTGGTTGGACGGGCCTTTCTTTGAATTTCAAAGTACAATTACACCAAGAACTGGGCCTTTCCAATTAAAAAGGACTATGTCATTTTTTTCAGCGTTGATTTCAATACCAGATTTTAAATACTCGGTTTGAAGTTTTTGAAATATTTCAGGAATTTTGTCTAAAGTTCGGCCAAGGTTAAAAATGTCATCAGCATAAGTGACTAATGAGATATTATGACCAAAAAGAACGCAGGACATCTGACATGGATCTTGAGCCTCGAGGACGTAGTTGTTGAAATAACAAGGTGAGGCAATTGCACCTTGGTTTGCTCGTTTCTTAACTGGCACAGTTCTATCCTCTGGCTTTGCCATTTCATCTTTCTCAAGGGGGATTTTACGTTGGACTCGTAGCTTGGTATACATATCCCTTTGAGATCTGATGATAGCTGGACTTACTCTTCTCTTAGCAGCCCTTAAGAGTATAAGTGGGTGAATCAGGGAGTCTAAGGCGTGGCAAACATCGTGATTACCCAAGGTGAGAGAAGTACATGAGAGAGAAGCATGAAGCAGTGCATTAGCAACAACCGCAAGGGCGTCCGCAGAAAACCAATACCATGTTGAAAGCCAAATTGATGGGGAGGCGTGTAACCTTTTTCTTCTAGCTCTCTTATGAATTTTAGCTGATAAAGCTTTGCGAAGGGTGGTTGATACATTTATGGGTCTGAAAGATGTGCATTGACTGAAGGTTTTTCCTTTTTTTCGGAATAGGAAAAGATCTCCAACACAGAATGTTGACGGAATGAAACCTTGAGTAAAAATCATTGGCAGTAATAAATTGAGATGTTCTAAAAGCCCAAGACTACAACATTTGATATGTAGACTGTGAATTCCATCTATGCCTCGTGACTGCTTTGGTTTAAGGCGCATAATAGCATCAGCAACAGACATTACAGATACTATGTAATCAGAATCAGGGAAAGCATGTTAGAATTGTTCAAGCTCTTCAACATATTTGTGTTCATGTTGGGGGGTCTGGTGGAGAAAATTCAGCCTCGTAAAACGAATACCAATCAGATAAAGAAATATCGGCAGCGGAAAGGGGAGTTTTGGGGATCCTGGGACGGATAGACGACCAAAGGAAATGAGAATTATCTTTGATTTTTTGTGCTGTCTGTTCTGTGATTTGCTTACGGTGACTCTGAGGCTCCTTAGCAAACTTCTTCTTTGTTGCAATACGGATGGAATCAACAAGACCAGACCATGGTCGGTCGCATGCAATCCATAAATGTAGCCAAAACTTTGCTGAATCACGTGATTGAGAGAGACTTTGATTTTCTGCCACTTCGGAACAGTTCCTCGATGCCAACGCTTCAATGGAACAGCAGGAGATTCTGCATATTGTATAGCGTGGCATATCTCTGCACAATAAATATCAAGGAGGATACATTTTTTCCTCCGCGGGCAACAGTGAGTGATTGATCAGCAGAACAAAGGGTACCTTTATCTTAAAATTATTATAGAAACACTATCACAATGCAATTCAGTGTTGATTGACGGCCAATTACGTACATACGACGGATTTGGTGTTTTTGGGTGATAGGCAGATAAATGAGAAGTTTTATTTGGGGAAAATTAAACGATATGGGCAGGTAATCAGATATTAAATAATCACAAAAAACCTTTGGTTGTGAGACATCTAAAAATGGAGAAGCGACAACATGGTCTATGTTGGATGTCGACGAATAATTGTAAATATACGTTAAATTTTTATCTTTGTCAACAACATTCAAATGATTATCAAATATTTCACCAACCAGAGAAGAACGGGCAGATGAAGCAGTTAGTTACAGTTAAAATTTCCAACTATTAGACATGCAGAATTACTAGAAATAATACTCGAAATACTTTTACATAGCTTTTCAGACGCAAGAGCAAAAAGCTACTCGGACATATCATTATGGTAGTCAGTGGGCAAATAAATATTATAGATAAACACATGATCAACTTTAACAGCAAGAAAGTAATGACTGGATTCCGCAAGCACTCAACGTAGAGCGGAATTCACGTAAGTCACAAGACATCCCGACGGTCTACCGCAATCACTATTTTGCTTAGCTGGAGTTGCATAGCAGGTGAACCCTTCTTTAGTATCCAAAAGACTAATGCTTAACTTACTTAAAAGATGCTCTTGTAGGCAAATCACGTCGTGTTTTGACACGAGCACATCAAGAACTGAAGACTTTTGAACGAACCAGTTCATTTTCAGAGTTCAAAGTGTGAAGAGCTAAACCAGTTTAAAAAGGATTATAATTTGAACTATTCGGATAGTGATTTCATTGTTACGAAATTAAATTTACCTGAATGCATCCATACAGGTAGTTTCGTTTGCATCCTAACCTAGCTATTGCGTGATTTCAAGTGTTCATGAAAATTTTTTTTTGCGGATAATAACAGCAGGATAATCGTTTATCTGGAGAGATTTGGCAAATTAGGCAAATTAATTTCATAAGATATCCAAGTGAGGTATTCCAGTTTGGCAATAATAAAGATTATTATTCATCACTTAAGGTTCTCGTCAGAATAAGACGAAATTAAGACCTCTGTGTAGAGTGAATTTATGTGGCAATATTATATCAAGGATTATTGATATATTTGTGATTAGATTGGACGTAAAAGGAAAAATGCTAAGCGAGAAGGCATGGACAGTTCATGCGACACCTCAGGACTCAGTTCTAGCTCGAAACCGGAAATATCGATACTAGCTGCGGATTTTAAGCAAATTCTTGATGTTGTGAAAGAAAAAGGAAATAAGTTGGACAATATCAACAATCAATTAGGAACTCTTACCGCAAGGGTGGATAACTTGGAAAAAGAACAATCGCTACAAACGAATAAGATAAGCAATAGTGAATCAAAAATTGGAAAGATTGAGAATGAAACCTCTAGCCTCAAAATGCAAATAAAGACTTGCACGGATGAATTAATCGAATTAAGAAGGAAAAATGAAGATTATATGTTTCGTATTGTGAGAATGGAAGCTGCAAAGCTAGAAAATAATGTCATCATATGGAACGCAGCTTGTAAGGATAATAACCACGCTCAAGTTCTATTCACAGAGGTAGTTCGTCACGGGCTGGAAATGCCCGAAGTAAATTTCACAGTTACGCATTATGATAGCAACCGCAAATTTTTGAAGGTTACACTGAATAAAAAAGACGATATGTTTGCCATATTGAAGAACGCTAGCAAGCTTAAGGATAAGACATTCCCTGGAAACAACAGAAACCTGTTCATCAGCGATGATGTCCCACTGAAATCCGTAAAGTGCGAAACCTGCTTCTAGTGAAACTTGATAAATTACGAAAAGATCATGGATATGATGTCTGGATATCGAAGCAGATTCAGCCGAATCTGCGAGTGAAAAGACCAGACGGCTCTATTACCAAATATACATTCAATGATGCCATACCGGAGATTGACGATTTTCATAAAAAATTTTCCATCTCACGAAGGGAAGTGCCTGTTATATTCCCTGTCTATGTTCAAATGTCATAATGTCGTGGGTTGCAGTAATAGTTCATGTGCCCAAGTAATATGAATGAAAACATTTAAATTGAAAGTGTTTTTTTTTATGTTTAGTTTATATAAGGTGTATTATTATTATTTTTTTTTTTTTTTTTTTTTTTGTTTAGATCCACATAGTGGTTAAATTAAAAGTTGCGCAGATTAGTCGTACTGAGGGAAAACGACTTGGAATGGAGATTAATTTGTTTTGTTTTTTTAATTGTTATTTTTATTATGGTTTGCTGGTCTTTTGGGGCATGGTGTGGTTGCTCTTAACGTTGGATTAATATTTGATAATGGATAGAGACAATCATGAAACTCCATCATCAATGTTAAAAGAATTTGAGAAGAATTCTCTTTCATTTCAGTCAATTTTTCAAACTATTGTAGCTGGTGATGATGATGATACTTCTAGTAATTTTGATATCCCAAAAAATCAATATATATTTATGAATGGGCTGGTAAGAAAAAATGTAAATACAAGTATGATGTCGTTTTGGAATTGCCGGGGTTGGAGGACTGCGCAGGATGTGATTGAAATTTTTTTGTTGGATTCAGATACAGATATATTAGGCCTATGTGAAACTTTTTTAGATGATTTTTCAATTGAAAATATACATGTAAAAGATTATCAATTTTTTCACATCGGTCGGAAAAGACAAAAACAAGGGGGTCTAGGTGTTTTGATTAAAAATAGCATACCAGCACGTATAAGGATTGATTTTTTGCCAATGAATATTGAAATGATTTTTGAATCTTGTGTAGTTGAATGCTCTTTTCCAAATAATCGAAAGTTTTTAATTGCAGTTATTTACCGTACTCCGTCATCCAGCCAGATGGAATTTAAAAATCATTTTGAAAGTATGTTGGATAAATTAGCTAGTCTTAATACTCCTTATTTAGTTATGGGTGATTTTAATATTGATTTAATGAAACTCCTATCTGCAGATCAGAATAGAATAGATAGAAATACTTTGCAGTTTTTGGAGGGCCCACTATCTTATGGACTAAACCCCGTATTTTTTGTGCCCTCTAGAATAGCTGATACATCATTTTCACTTATTGATAATATTTTTTCACCTTATAGTGCTGTTAATACATTTATTATTCCTGATGATTCATCTGACCACTGTATAATTATGTCTGATTTTCTTATAAATTTTCCTCATAATAAAAAAAATCAAACCAAGCGTAGAGATTTTTCACATAAAAATGTGTTAAGGTTAAAAGAAGGGCTTGGTGATGTTGATTGGAGTCCTGTAATTGATGAGCAGGATCCGAACCAATCATTAGATAAATTTTATTATATTATGAATGAAAAGCTTGATCTTTTTTGCCCATATAGGACCCCGAAATTAAAGAACCTTACCCCAAAAAAAACTCGGATAAATGAAACACTTTTGAGATATATTAATGAGAAAAACCATTTATTTAAAATTAAAATAAAATATCCCACAGGAATCAATATAACGCGTTGTAAAAATTATAAGAATATGCTGGTAAGGATCCTTAGAGTAAGTGATAGACTTTATTATGAAAATTCTTTTCGAAATTCAGATTCCCCTAGAAAAACTTGGAGTTTGATTAAAGATAAAATTGGAAGAAATAAAAAGTTGTTACACCCTGAAGTGTTATTTGATATTAATGGTAAAGAATTTAGAGGACCACAAGCTGTTACTAAGAAGTTTAGTGAATATTTTGCTAGTATTGGATCATCTGTTGTTTCAGGAGAAGTTGACCTTTCTTCCCCAAGGTCGCATAAAAAATATCTACCGCCCACTGAAGATACGAGCATATTTATGGCCCCGGTTACTTTTGCAGAATTTCAAAAGGTCATTAAGAATTTAAAAAATGGTAATTCATTGGGATATGATGAACTTTCAACTAATTTGCTAAAAAATATTGCAGGTGTAATTTTTGAAACATTGCTTCATATTTTAAATTTATGCATTTTCTCAGGTACATTTCCTAAAAGATGGAAAATTGCACGTGTAATACTATTGCATAAAAAAGGAGATAAATCTGATACAAATAATTATCGTCCTATTGCAATTTTATCACCATTGTCTAAAGTATTGGAAAAAATTTTAAAAGGAAGGATTACTAATTATCTAGATACAATAAATTTTTTTACCAAATATCAGTTTGGATTTAGGGCAGGCCATTCGACGGAACAAGCAGTTGCAGCTCTTGTATTAGAAATAAATGACTGCTTAGATAGTAATTATCATGTATCTGCTGTTTTTTATGATTTTAAAAAAGCATTTGACACTTTAAACAATGAAATTCTTTTTGATAAAATGGAAAATTCCGGTATAAGAGGGAAAGGACTAGAAATAATAAGATCATACCTTTATTGACGTAAAATCGTGGTAGATTTTGATGGACATTTGTCTAGTTTAAATGATCTTGAAGATATTGGTGTCCCACAAGGATCGGTATTAGGTCCGCTTTTATTTTTGATGTATATTAATGATCTTACACGATGTTTGCAGGGAAATAATGGTCTTGCAATTTTATTTGCAGATGACACAGCTGTTTCTGTTAAAGCGAAGGATTCATCTACATTGATTCAAAATTTGTTTAACACTGTTAGTTCAGTTAGTCGATGGTTTGTTTCTAATTATTTAGTACCGAATTTTAAGAAGACTGAATTTATGGTTTTTGGTCATTCAAAACGTGATACTAAAAAAATTTCATGTCAGGAGCTTCAAGTTGGTGAGCATAAAATACGTATAGTTCAATCGTATCGTTATTTAGGAGTTTTTATTGATCCCCTTTTGTCATTTCAAACTCATATTGATCATTCAAGGGTGAAACTTTCGCAAAATATTGGGTCTATGTATCGTTTGCAACATGTTGTTCCATTTTCAATTTTAAAAATAATTTATCATTCTTTGATTGCTCCTTATTTAAATTATTGCACAATTATTTATTTAAATACTTTTTGGACGCATATAAAACCCCTACAGATCCTTCAAAATAAAGCAGTGAGAATACTTGGAAATTTTTTACATCATCCATCAAAACTTAGAGATGCATCGGAAAATGAAACATTATTTCTTTTCTTGAATTTATTAGATCTGAAACATATAAGAGAACTTAATATATCTATATGGCATTTTAAAATACATGATCCTAGTAGTTATTTTTATAAAAAATCTCTGTTGATTCTGCCCCCTCCTTCGGCTCTTAGGTGTTCTGGAACATATCGAATTCCCTTTGTTAATTGTGAAAGATCTAGATTTTCAATTAGATACCAAATACCATTTATTTCAAATAAATATAGGCTGAAAGATAGAATTCAAATTGAGGCATCATTTCGGCAAATATCAGTTCTAAGGAAGAAAATATTAAAATTATGTATTGACCTGTGATGGTGGAATAGAAATTTTTTTCATTGTTATTATTATTTTTTTTTGTTTATATTTGTTACCCATGTTGGGATAGCCTTCCGTGCCCCACTTGTCCAGCTTTTGTTTTCTTTATGTTTGTTATGTTTTTTGTTTTTTTCTTTAACCAGGTTTTTTTTTTATTTATCTCTTTTGTTATGATTAGGAAATGTTTTTTTTTTTTTTGTTTTTTTTTTTACCCAATTTTACGAGCTTTGCTCTCTGTTGGGGGTATATGTTTTTTTTTATGTTGAATTAATCAAATAAACAGTTAAACAGTTAAACAGTTAAACCCGCCGTTAATGTTTAGAGTTAAGAACCTTATACTAGCATTATGGTCGCCCATGATCACTTTGACTACGAGGATTAGGCTGAATTCTAGCTGGAAAATTATTTGGGAATTTCACACTGTACCAAATATGACCAGTGGCCTTGCAAGACACAGAACTTACTAGCGGTCACGCGTTAGAACGGTCGGATACATGACTGGCAGAACCACATCTACCACAGAAGGTACTGGATTGGCAGTTCACTGATAGGTGCCCTACCTCGTGACACTTAAAGAATCTACGGGGAAGGAAAATAAATTCCTGAATAGGCAGACGCTTATAACCAATGAGAACTGATTCTTTCAGGAAAAAGTCAAGGTCACTAAGAGTCTTAAATTGCACTTTAAAGGTAGGGGTGGCAACAAGCTGGCTTATGTTCGTGCTTTTGGGGATAAGTTGCCGAAGGCCGGAACAGTCTAAGGATTGGGGCACTTGTTTAACAACGGCTGCAAAGACTAGTTCTCTCATAGAAGCAATCATAGAAGGCTGAGCGGCTTTCATACTCCCAACTATTTTACTAGCTGATTTGAAGCGCAGATCAATTTTCCAGTCGTTATTTGATCTCTTCAGTCCCGTAATATCATTTTAATGTTCTTCGCATACATTTTCAATAAACTATTTAAGGTCATACGGACCCTTTATATCTTGTGGGCAGTTTTCAAGCACTACAGCATTCGATGGCTTTACGCTTTGCGAATTGTAAGTAGCAGAGGTTGACGCATTATTAAATTGTTCTGCAAACAAAAAGTTCACATTTAAGAGCCCGCAGGTTGTGACGTCAATAAATCCATCTAGCTTACGGGAAATCTCTTTTACTTTTGCAGCCACTGTAGTAGAAACAGCATCAACAACAGCTGGAGTTTCACAGGGATTAAAAATAACGACCCGCGGTATATTTTACTTCTCTTTGGCGGCTGAGACGAGGAGCATACACATGTCAATAACGTTTTCGTGGTCTTTGACATGACTGACGGCTCGGCCTTGCGCATTAATTTCAGATTAAAGACGTCTGTTTTCAAATAAAATCGCATCATGCGTGAAGAATTTCACAGCCGAGCTTATAATGCAATCTATTTTCACACCCTCAGAAAGCAATTGCGCAACAAAATTCAACACAGCATTCAAAACGAGCTTTTCGCTCAAGCTTACTTTTCAGTAATTAAGCGTAATCCAAGAATCACAGTCCAGGGTCGGTCCAAGAATATACGTCAGAAAACAGCTGGAGAGTTGCAATCGAAAGGTAATACGTGTGGACTGAATTAATTCTTAAACCGATTTAACCCCAGTAAACGAGGGAAGTGTCAGAATTTCTTTATATAATGTTCATAGTGTTTCTATAAATTTAGTTTTGTGAATAGCTTTACAGAACTGCCAGCTAAATGACGGATAGAAAAAAGAGGCATGCAACTTTCAATTTCAGTAAGGTACGTTAGGCTTAATTTAGAATTGGAATTTTTTGCAACGAGTCGCCACCCCCTTCCTAAAATCATAGATCCGCTGAAAATTTGTTCATGCATTTTTATTTGAATTACACAGGCTGTTGTACATAAAGGCTTCGTTTCTTAGGTATATTTATAGAAAAGGAATGTATTACTAAGGATCATTTTCCCAGTTATAATCTTTAGGGAAAGCAAGCAATGAATAGCTTACAAATTTCAAAAACAAAATACTTGACTGTTTTCCACTTTAAACCTGCTCTCAACAGACAATTACAACATTACGATACACAAGTATAACCGTTCCTTTTCTAAAAAATCAACAGTTCATAGCCATGCTTGGCCAATATCTTTATTGTGGGTTCTCTTATTGTAATTGTCGTTCAGAGGCTCATTTTAATCTTTTACCTCTTTTTGAACTCCGAAAAAACACAGTACCTTTGCTATTTTACTTTTCGCGGCTTCAATCAATCCATCAAAATAGCAAATTGGTAAGTAAATTTTGGCTATCATGTTTTTTGTCGTTTTCGAGTATTACCTTTTTTTTCATTTACTCCAAGCTTAACGAAATTAGACTTCTTATATATTTTTTTTTTATCTGGGACAATTAAAATAAACAAAATTCTTTTATTCCGCATACCTTCTTTTGTTATGTAGTTCCCTGAAAATTGCAACAACGTGAACACACTTGATGTAATCACGCAAATAAACTAGATGAATTTTATATATTTTTTTAATGCTAAAAAACACTTGACAGAGCATAATTTCAGGTCAACTTAGATATTTTTCGGATGATTCGACAGAGCTAATGTGAGGGACAAACCATTTGTTCAAAGACTTCATAGTGTGGTGGGGGGGGGGGTGAACTTGCCTTATCTCCTTTTATTTTATATCTTATTATTCATGACTTTCAAAAAAGTCTTTACTCGTCACAGTTCGTATTTTTAGATATTTTAGGGAGGGGAAATTTAAAATCTCGTCCTCAACACCTCGCTCTTTACGCTAAAGTTTTTTATTGTTTTGAAAAATATAGTTATGAGAAAGAGTCAAGCTGTAGCGTAAAGAACAAGGCGTTGATGAGGGGTCAGCCGCTTTTATATACGGAATAATTTCTGTTCGTTTTAAATTTCAATGTTGCTCCTTACTTTGTTAAAAAACTTGTTTTCTAATTTAGTTTCTAAACATTTTGAATTAATGCAGGTTTTGATTTTGGCTAATCGCAAATGAATAATTAAAACGTAATTAGCATATTAATTTTACTTTTTTTTTTGGTTAAATAGCATTCTCGAAAGTTGTTTAATTTCATTTACGAAAATTTTTATTAGTAAAAAATTTACTTTACTAGCGAATTAACTTCCATAAAGAACTTCTATATTCAAACACTTTTAATCAGCGTATCAGAGGGCCCACCCCCTAGTTAATACATCGCTCTTTACACTAAAGTTCGAATTTTATTACAGTTATTTAAAGATGACCTCTTAATGACACAGACTGCTAATTATAATAAATAGGTTTTATTAAATTACTAAAAAATTAGATTAAAGAGCGTGGTATCGGCAAGGGGGCGAATCTACTCATATACGTAATAATTTCTTTCATTTTAATTTTTAATGTTGCTCCTTACTTTCAGTAGACAAGTTTGTTGTTTTTAAATTTACTTTCTGATAATGCTTTAAACAATGCTGGGCAAGCCTGCCTCCCGGTCCGCTCGCAGTCCCGTCACCCCAGGCCAGACCCCGACCCCCCTCTACTAGCGAAAATCCCCCCTGAAAACGTCTGTATGCCTCCCAATAACCCATACGATATTTAAACATTAGGCAAAGTTCATAACTTGCAGCCCTTCCCCCGGGGACTGTGGGGGATTAAGTCATCCCCAAAGACATAGTTAATACATTTTTCAACCATGCTGAACAAAATGGCTATCTCAAAATTTTGATCAGATGGCTTTCGGAAAAAAAAGCGTGGGAAGGGGCCCTGTTGCCCTCAATTTTTTTTAGCGCACTGGAACTTCTAATTTCCGCTCGAATGAGCCCTCCCGCAAAATTCTAGGACCACTGGGTTGATAAGATCACCACTGGGAAAAAAAACACAAAAAAACATACATCTGTGATCATTCTTTTAGTAATAGTACAAAATTCCACATTTTTGCAGATAGGGGCTTGATAACTCTTCAGTTGGGTTCTCTGACGGTGTGGTTTTCATTAAGGTTCTATAGCTTTTAGCGGGTGTTTCACCCTTCTCTCGAAAATCAGGCAAGTTTTCTCAGGCGCGTTACTTTCGATGGGTATGACTAAATGATTAAGCTTATGTTTTTGAAATCAGTATAAAAAATCTGATTTGTTTTAATGTATCTATTGGTATCAAAATTCGGTTTCTTAGAGTTTCGGTCACTATTGTGCCAGGTCGCTCCTTACTACAGTTCGTTAACATGAACTGTTCGAAAAACTTTTCAAAACTGCTTGATAATAAGTGTACAATGTTCTTACCAACGATTTTTGCTGTTTTCTTCCAATCTTCAGGTAAAACAAATCAAAATTACTTCTGAATGGAGCATCAATAAAGTCATATCGTTTGCCCGAAGACAGCTTGCGGCGTATTGCATACGCCGACGATGTCCTTTTAGTTAGTTTTTCTTGTCGAGGGCTGGCTCAGAACTTCCGTAAGCTGTCTTCTCTACTTAGTGATATTGGCCTATCTGTTAATATGGGAAAGTGTGAGTTTATGTGTTTTAATAGTAGCATTTCTGTATCTCCATTAAACCTCGGTTCGATTTCATTACCTTGTTTGGATAAAGTCAAGTGGCTTGGTATATCGTTTTGCCCGTCCATTTACGAAACTTGCTCCGAGTTGGTTACTAATGCATTAAAAAATATTCGTGTGTCATATAGTAAGATATCTCTAAATAGAGGGCGTCATGATCATAAGGGCCTAGCTCAGTTTTATAATAGTTTTTGCTCTCCAGGTGTATATTTTCTATCTGGATTTCACCACTTACTGAGGAAAAAAGATTTACGGAGACTTAGAAGTGGTTACTTTAGATATTGTAAATATCTGATGTATTTACCCGGCCGTTTTAAAAATAGAAATATTGTATTCCGTTATGGTGTCATTGATGCTTGCGCGCGACTGGCCAGTGTCTTCTAATATGATTACGAATACTAGTAATGTTGTTTCTGTCACTGACCCCTTAGTTTGGTTTTTTTCATCGTGATATCGGTTAATTTGTATTTTTTTGTTGTTGTTTGATTTCGTAATGATGCTATTTTTTCTTTTATATTTTCCATTACTCCGCAGTGTCATTTATAATGTTCATATGTGGGTCATAAATAAATTATTATTAAAGTCAATCCTTTCACATTGACAACTTTCTTTTGGTCCCTAAACTCGGTGATTTAACTCGCTAGATTTTTATTCCGCTTTACCAAAGTTTTCAGCCCTCCATGCTTCATCCATAAAATGTGACTTTCTTAAAAAACTTTCATTAAAAAACTATCCATTTGGATTGCACCCATTTGTTCACCTAGCTTATTTTTTGATTAAATAAAAAAACCAGTTTTTTTTAAACTGAAAGTAAGGAACGAAATTAAAACTTAAACAAACAGAAATTATTCCGTAGATGAGAGGGACTGACCCCTCTTAGACGCCACGCTCTTTACGCTAAATTTTGTTATTGTTTTAGGAAATAAAATTTTGCGACAGTCAAACTGTCACACAAACAAACAATAATTTCTGTTCTTGTTAATGTCGCTCCTTACTTTCATGAAAAAAAAAACTTATTTTGTTTATTTCATTTCTGAACGTTTTTACAGCTTTGATTTCGGCTCACCGTACATGAATAATTAAAACAAAATTTGCATATTAATTTTACTGTTTTTTGGCTAAATGACTTTCTCGAAATTTTGTTCTGACGTAACTTACGAATTAACTTACGTAAAGAGCTTCCACATTCGTATGTTTTTAGTACGTATATTACAGAGTTCACCCCCTAGTCAATACCTCACTCTTTACGCTAAAGCTCGAATCGCAAAGGCCACTTAATTATAATAGATAGCTCTACAGAAATTACTAAGAAAAAATTTAGTGTAAAGGGCGAGGCATTAACCATGAGGCGACCCCCCTCATATACGAAATAATTTCTGTTCCTTTTAAATATTAATGTTGCTCCTTACTTTTAGTTGAAAAAAAAACGTGTTTTTTTTATTTAATTTCTGATCGTTTTTTTAATAATGTTTGGAAATCCAGTGCCCTTTCCCCCAAGGAAAAGATCCACCCCCATAACCCCCTTCTCCGACCCCCACAGCCACCAGAAAAAAACCCTCTTGAAACGTCTGCATACCTCCCATTAACCAATACTATGTGTAATCAATTGGCAAAGTTCATAACTTCCAGCCCTTCCCCCGGGAACTATGGAGGATAAAGTCATCTTCAAAAACCTTTTTATTAGGTTTTCAACCGTGCTGAACAAAATGACAACCTCAAGATTTTTACTGGGTGACGTTGAAAAAAATTAGCGTGGTAGAGTGCCAAGTTGCCCTCAATTTTTTTTGGTCCCTTAAAAAAGGGTACTATGACTTAAAATTTTAGTTCGTATTAGCCCTCAGATTAAATTCTAGGACTACGGGATCAAGCAGAACCCCCCGGAAAAAAAATAATAAATACAACCACAACCTTAAAAGTCCTTCTGGCAAAAATAAAAAAATGCCCAATTTAATAGATAGAAGATTGCAACTTTAATAATAGGATTAAATGACAGACTGAATCCGATTGTATGATGTTCATTAAAGTTCTATGATTTTTAGGGATTGTTTTCCCCTTTTTTTCAAATATAAGGCAAATTTTCTCAGGTAAGTAACTTTTGATGGGTAAGACTAAACTTAATGAAATTAATATATTTGAAATCAGCATAAGAATCTGACTCTATTGATGTGAAAATTCTGGTTTTTAAAGTTTTGGTTACTATTGAGCAGGGTCACTCCTTACTTACAGTTAGTTACCACAAACTGTTTGATCACTCGAAAGACTAATTAAGACAACATCTTGGCCAATAAAAAAATCTATTACCCAATTCCAAGCCCCAATAGCGCCGACTTGAGAAACTTGATCCCTTTAGTTATTGCCCCCCCCCACAAAAAAAAAAATTCGGATAAATTTTAACAGATTTCTGAAAATTGTAATACAAAAGTGTGTTGTCTCTCCAAAAAGGAATAAAAAAATTCTCAAGTATATAAAAAAAAATAAATCTCAATATATAATATTTGAAGACTTTTTATTTCTAAAAATTATTTTGTGCTTATTCAAAGAGCATGATTCAGAAAACCGTTTCTCATATATATGACACTAAAAGCACTTTTCACTTGTGCGCACTTGTTTATGCCTGATTAAAAATCCAGACTCAGCAAAGCTTCTCTTACAAATATCACACTAAAAATGTTTTTCATTTGTATGCATTCGTTGATGTGTAGTCAAATGTTCCGACCGAGCAAAACTTTTCTTACATTTATCACACTGGAAGGGTTTTTCACCTGTATGAACTCGTTTATGACTAATCAAATATCCGGACTGAGCAAAGCTTTTCTGACAAATATCACACTGAAAACGTTTTTCACCTGTATGAAATCGTTTATGTGTAGCCAAATAATCCAGCCGAGCATATGTTTTCTTACATATATCACACTGGAAGTATTTTTCACCTGTATGCACTCGTTTATGACTGATCAAAGTTTCTGACTGAGCAAAAGTTTTCTTACATATATCGCACGGGAAGGGTTTTTCAGCAGTATGCACTCGTTTATGTCTAATCAATTGTCCCGACTCACAAAAGGTTTTCTTACATATATCACATTGATAGAGTTTTTCACCTGAATGCACTCGTTTGTGTGTAGCAAAGTTTTGCGAAAAAGAAAATGTTTCCTAACATATGTAACGCAGAAAAGGTTTTTTCTCAGAGTGCACTCGTTTGCATCTAATCAGATGTACCGACAGAGCAAAACCTCTATTAAACATGTAACACTCAAAAAGTATTCTACCTGTATGCACGCGTTTGTGTCTAGTCAAATTTTCCAGTCGAGTAAAAGCTTTCTTAAATCAGTCACAATTAAGAATAGTTTCACCACCAATACTGCACGGAGTTAAATTAATTGCTTTATAATTCAACCCAAGTGTATTTAACTTGAAACTTGTGGACAATTTCCGTGAAATAACGTGTCAGGTAGCACCCAGAAATACTATTTCAAACTCGTTTTCTGAAAAATGACCCAGTAAAATCAAATCTTCTTTCATGTTATGAACATTGTCTTGCGAACAGATTTAACATCTTCTTGTTTATCCCATTTGTTGCTCAATTAAAAGATCCATAAAACTTTTATAATATATAAATCAAGCAGAGCAAACATTAAAGTTTATAGGTGAAAACTTTTCCCAGCAAGGGTCTCTATGGAACTATAACATCAGAGATGATTCTTTGTCTTTCTACAGAAGTTATAACACAAGAGACTCGGTTGACTTTCACCACCAATGCCACAAATAGTTGAATTCATTACTTCTGAAATTAGGGGATAAAATAAAATAAAAGTCAATACTACAGCTAAGAATATTACGTAAATACATCATATTGAGAAACATTGGATGAATGAAAATTTATGATTTAAAAATCTGTTTCATTTCATAGAAATAACAGAAAATAATATTTAAAATTCAAGCCGGAGAAAAATATAACAGTTACAACACTTAAAAGATTCTACAATCATAAAGAGTTTAAGAAATTATATTATACTTATATACACTTAACAATGTATATAAGCCTACACTTAACAGTACATACACCTAACTTAATACACTTGACACTTAAGAAGTCCGACAAAATATTATACACTTAGATACAATTGACGGCCGATTCCCGATTTTATTTCTTTCTCCCCTCAAATTTCTTTCTCCAACTCTTTCTCCCCTCAATTTCTTTCTCTTTATCCCTTCCTTCCTTTATCTTTTAGAATTTAATTGACCTCAGTTTAAGTTTAGGTTTCTTTCTTTTCTTTATCTGTTTGTTCTATAATTCATTATACTACTGAAAATCTTTACACAAAAGCAGAACATTATTCAGGAGGGGGGGGGGGCAAGCACCCCAGAAGAGAAACCGAGGGGGGGGGGGGTAAAAGCAAAAAAGCCAAGATAATAAACAGAGAAAAAACTTCCGAAAAAAACTAAATTTTTGTTAAATTTAGATTTAACGCTTAAGTAGATCAGTCCTAGTAAAAGAGGCAAATAAAAGCTTTTTTATGAGCTAAAACCTCATCATAAGAAGCGTTGTGGCTTGTCTTAATTGACAGATATTGGTAATAAGTATCTTTTATTTTGGTGTATTATCGTTAATAAGGCATATATTACTAAAAAATACAACAAGCTCATTTATTTTAAATTTGAAGATTTTCGGGTTGACGTGAATAATCTGTTCCCGTTTCCTTGCAAGAAAAGGAGAGACAAGAAGGAGGCAAATAACGAAGGAAAGAATAATAACGAAAAGAGAGGAAATAAGAATGCTAGCAAGAGGCGGGTATAAATATGGACTCTTCTAACAATCTTGTACATGAATTAAGAGATGGTGTGATTTATTCTCCGTCATTTGCTCTCCGCACGCTACTTATGATACCTTATGACTGCTGCTGCATCTTTCATAGTAAGGCTCCACCTGAGGTTGTAGATGTAAACCCCACCTGACTCTTAAACCCCCATACCTTCTCAAGACCAAAACATAATTTTTGCTTCACAGAAAATACACTTTAAATGTTTCCACTTTCTTAACTTGAATAAATAGAAATTATCAAAAGTTTAAGGAATAAATTTCTATATATATATTTTAAATTGCAAATAGTCATTTTTTTTGTCCGAAAATAGAAGCCTATTATTCCTGTTTAGGAACCATATATTTTGGTCAAACTGTTTGTTTGAATATTTGAATGTCTTACCCTATAGCCAAGGGCTATATCTGACCCCATTGGGAGGGGGCTTGGAAAAACTGTGTGGCATCAACCATTACATTTTGAAAGAGTATTTAAGAGATAATCTACAGCAAAATTCTAGTTGAGGGGCTTCTTCTGATCTTGGAAAGTTATTGAGTTAGGAGATTGAAACTTCCAGGAAAAAATTTTGAGACTACATTATACTATAGGAAGGTGTTTTCAAGCTCTTGACAAGATATTTATGACTATAAGGTTATTTTTAAGGCTTTGCACCTTGAAATACTGGTCTAAACCTGTCTTAATCGCTGAAAAATTGATATTTTCCTTAATTTTGTTGTGAGTCAGCTTTTATTTGATTCTAGGTTTAGACAACACAATTCAGATGATTTTAATAGGATTTTAAGCCACATTTCGATTTTTTTTTTCTAATTTTGGAAATTTTTTTTTTTTAAATATGGAGAAGTTATTTGAACGTCAACTGCTTTCCTTGCAACTTAAATTTTAAGCATATTCGGACTCTTTAAAATGATGGTCTATTTCTATGGTTTTTGGGTATAAAAAAGGTTAAAATACTGGCGACTGTGATATTTTTTTTTTTACATTGAGGTGAAATGACAGTTTTAACCGGCTGAACAGGATAATTAAAAAACATTGCAGAATTGTTTTGAATTTTCTTTACATTATAATGAACTAGTAATTTTGAAACCATTGTTTTAGCCCTTTTTTATATCGAAAAACTTTAGATAAAATTTATTTTTTTAAAGGATTATAAAAGGACTTAAATTAAATATGACAGAAAGAAGATTATTATACTCAGAAGAAACATAAACAAATCGCTTTCTTTGTAGGTCTTTTAGATGAACTGCTCAATATTTACTGGTTGTTTAACTTGTTTACAATACTACAAATCAGGATTTAGGCAAGTAATACAATTATGAGTCCTAATACTATTTCTATGTGACTTCTATGTATTGTAGATTTATTTCTGAAAACTTCATTTTTATAACACAAATTTTTTGTAAATTTATCGAATTTCAATGCTATTTATAGAGACCAGGCAGAACCAGATACTTTAAAAGGGTGGCCAGCGTTATCATATCTTAAATTATCCTCAGTATATTTTCATTTGAAAGCAGACTTTAAGCTCTAAACATCTTTCCGATCACTTCAGAAACCCCCCCTTCCACGGGAGTTTTTTGCAGAAATCAAAGCACGCCAAAAATTCCCCTGGAACATCTCCATATGCAAAACAAACCTGGCAAAGAGAAAGTAAAACAAATCAAAATAATTTCAAATGTCATATCACCATAGTTTAAAATTTCCAGTGAAAATTTCTCTATCCAGGAACAAAATCGACAAAAAACACATCCCAAACACAAATCTCCCCGAAATCGTGTATACGTCCCAATAAAAACATCGAGACATAAAAATGTGAAATTTTTTAATTTAGAGACCTATCCGTAGGGGCTTTAAAAGGCTGTGTTATCAAAGGCATATTTTTGGAATCTTTCAGTCTTTTTGTTTAATTTTTTTCTTGTGGTTTCATCTACTTTTTTTTCTCTTTTTGTTGTCTGAATAGCTGAGTAGAAATTTTGGCCTAAACAGTTGTATTTTTCTAGGCTATACTTTGATTTCATTTATCTAATATTGAACATTTGCAACTGCACTAGCAAGAATACTGGTAATGAAGACGAGTGTTCTCTATTCTGGCTAAGCACACTGAATTGATTTACTTGTCAAAGCCTTTGTAAATAAAATCCTGGAATGTGGTAGCATTTTAATTAAGTAAAGTCTTTTGAAGCATGCAAAATAGTTTTATATTGTTCTCTTTCGACTATGATTAAATTTGCCTTTGGATGAGTGTCTTCTGACAGATTCTTTGACTAATAATTTGATTGTTTTTAAGTGCTTATAAACTGTCAATCCTCCATGTGTCGTGAATGGCAAAGAATTATCTTTGTTTTTTTTTGTTATAAATGTAATCCTTTTGGAAGGCTTATACACACTGAAGAAGAAAAAAATGACATTGGAAATTAGCTCAAAATGTGGGATTTGAGAATTCTTTTTGTAGACCAAGCTACAAGGTTTTCTCTTTTTATTACAGCTTACTTGAATTCATTAAAAATAATCCAAGATTTAATTGTGAATTTTAGTTGCCTATATTTCAATAAAAACTTTTGGATTTTCACTTATCAGTGACATTGACTATTCTTTATTTACGGCTTGTTAGTACGAGCTGTTTTACCTAAAGCTCGATTGACTGTGAAGGCAGAAGGGGAGATTAAAAAATCAAATCAGTTTTAGGGTCATAATTTCCACGGCTTTATAGGTAAACTGGCCCGAAAACTTCACCCCTAGCAATTTTTCTTCTCATGGAACATTCTTTTGGTGGACAATTTATTCCATCAGAAATCCCCCCCCCCCCAAAAAAAAATAAAATAACCGTAAACTTTTTATAAGCAAATACTATAAGTAAACAACTGACAGGGCCCAAGAAAAAATCATTTTGCCATGGGCTGTAGACGTTCAGGTTATCCCGAAATGCTTAGACTTTTAAACTATACTGAACAGAGTTGTTTTGTTACTTAAAAAGGGCACTAGAACTTTTAATTGTCGTTTGATTGACTCCTCTTTGGATAATTTAGGACCATTGGTTTTTAGATACTATTACCTCTTGAGAGCAAAATAAGAACGCCTCTAAGACATTTAATTTGACAAAAAAAAGAAAAGAAAAAAGGCTGCTAAATTGGAATAACAATTGTTCGCAATTCATTAAAATACTTTAGTCCAAAAACTAATGTAGACGAGTGTGTAACCTCTCTTATTTGTTGAATATTTTTTTTTCATTTAAAGTTTTAATGTTGCTCATAACTTTCATTTAAAAAAAATTGGTTTTAAAATTTAATTTACGTAGTTTTGGAAAAAAAGTCTGAAAATATCCCCCTCCCTCTTTGTGGAACTTTAACCCCGGAAAATAAAAAACTTCCTATAAAATACTTATAAGATCTTCTAAAATTGAGCCCATTATTTTTAAGTCGTTTTAGCAGCTAAAATATTTTCGACAATGCCTTACTCGGACAGAATCAAACCTACTGGGCTTGAAAGAGACGAAAATGGGAGAAAAAAATTACTATTTTTCTAAGAATGGTAAAAAAATCCTTTGAAATTTATATTCTAACCCAGGCTAATCAGCATGAATTCTTATCTCCATTATAATATACTGCTGTGGCAGTGTTGATACGGGCGACTAACTATATATTGATGACGTAAATCGGCACGAAAGCGAGGTCGGCGACATGAATCTATAGCGATTTGAACCATACTTCAGGCTAATTTTCATAGACCTTTGTAAGATTCAGAGAACGCATAAATTTTTTGCTATCGTCGGCTACGACCCAAGATCTTGTTTAATGTGTTTTCCTCTATTGGGACTACTTCTAGTAAAATACTCTGGGAAGCTAAAATCATACTTATTCTAGTCATACTAAGTAATCAAATCTATTTTTCTCTTCTGCGTAATGGTATCAACCCCATACTTCTGCCTCCCAATTTTAATCTCGTTTCATCTGATGTATATTTTCTAATATCTAACCTTTTCCATTCTAGGTCCTTTAGTCTGTAGAGGAACTCTTTCTAAGAATCTGAATTTGTCTTTGTTTCAATTCTAGATTCTTAACGCATGTGTTCCAAACGTAACTCAAATCGGCCAGCCCTAGTCTTGATGTGACTCAAGTCGGCGATTCTTCAAACGCATTTTAGGCTTTACGATTTAAGTTAGATTGAATTTTTGCTACCCAGTCTTATTCCGGTCTACCGTGTAATTCAGTTTTTTTTTCCGTGATTGGAGATAAACAAATATCCATCTTCGTTTTCCATTATTGGTTGGAGGATTACCGTACGCATTAAATCTATAAGAAATCATTGTTGAAGTGCTTGGGAGCTCTTCCTATGATTCTGTCTATTATTAGCCTCTTTTTCTCCGTGTCCCTGTCTTTTGCGTAATTCCGTAAAATCTACATTTTAAAATTTTAGCGACCCACAGCCCAATGCTAAGGATATAAACAGTGAAATGAGAAAAGGAATAATCGCTGAATAAAGTATAGAAAAATTAAAAGAAGTGACTTACTTAATAAAATAACTAGAAATTGGAGTTGAAATAGAAATAAAAGGATTAGAGATTGGGGAGCCATACTAATGTACGTGGTCAAATGAAGTTCAAGTAAGCTTATTATTAGTAAATGTGGTGGATGCAATGAAAAAATAAAAGAAATAAAGACAATGCCCAGTGTTTTTTTGAGAAAATTTAAAAATTTAGAAGAATAGATGAAAAACACGTCCTCAAACCAAGCTTGGAATACTGGAAGCTACAGTGATGACAGTGGTCAAATATGGCTCTGAAATGTGGGCGGTACCAAAGACGGAGGAGGATTTGCTGGTTTGTTGTTTGAGAAATATATATTCTTTTGGGTACCCGTTTGACTGACCGTATTTCAATCAGAAAGCTGTACAAAAAATTTAGTTCTGTCCCAATTACTAGGGCTGTAATAAGTAGAAGACTGAGATGGCTATGATACATTCTTTTGATAAAAGATTACAGATTGCGAAAGATCATCCATTTCGGGCAAAAAGCCGTCCAGTTCCGGCAGAAAAATTATTTTGTCGTACCCTGATAGTGGGGACGCATTCTGTACTGAGTAATAGCATTAAAGTTAGAGTTTACTCTTTCTTTTTCTAATTTGCTTTTTTATTAATTCTATTAATTATTAACTCTATATTACTAATATTCTACTTTTTCTAGTCGAATTCTAGTAATTGTTATCTTATTAAGTTGATCCCGGAACTCTGAATTTTTTACCTTGATCACTGATAGATGTCGAACCAAATTCCTGAGACTCAGGTTCAAGTTTACGTGACACCGAAAAGCTGAGAAAAGAATTCGTCAGACCATCTTCTGGCTTGGGAAACAAAAAAGGGTCTGCAATGTCAACCTGCTTCTTAATATCACTAGGTAAAACATCTGCAACTGCTAAAAACATAATTAAAATATGTATAAGAGTAGTTTGACAACAATTTATATAAATTTTACGAAAAGAAAATTAATTAAATTCAGACAAAGATGTAGTTCCGAAAAAAAAAGTTATAGGCACAAAATACCTTCTTCTTTAAAAAATTATTTGATAATTCGATCAAACAAGCTTTCCAAAATTTATATTGATGCATTGTCCAAACAACATTATATGTCCCGGGGTAAAGGTTAAACCCTGTTCTCCAGGGCGATGGGGCTTTATCACCCCCGAAGGCTGTTTGACAGTATCGTAGAGCTTTCTTTATCACACCGGCTGCGTCATATTGTCGCTCAGATACATTGGTGAAAAATTCTCCATGGAGGGGGGAGGGTGTTTGAAGAGTCAAGGTTGGAACATAAACGGGAGAACGAGAAAGGTTAAGTCCCAAACAAACGATATTCATTAAAGGTTATAACAATCTTCTTAAAACAAGCATTATATGCCCCTGGAGAATAACTTACAACCCTTAATCCCAGGATTTGCACGGATGTGTCAACCCCAGAGACATTGCAATATGATCCAAGAATTATTTTGAACAAAATGACAATCTCAAAATTTTGATAAAATTTACTCGGAAAATAAGGCTTGGGAGGGTTAGTTACCCTCTAACCAGTTTTCACACTTAAAATGGGATTAGAGCTTTCAATTTTTAATCAATTGAGACCCCTCCAAGAATTATACGACAACTCCTCCAATATAATCCTATCTGCCCCCGGAGAAGAGCTTCCAATCCGTACCCCTGGCTCCAAAAGGTTGTCTAGCCCAAAATTTTTTTCATCTGATCTTTGGACTATTTCGAGCAAAATGACTATTTCAAAATTTTGATCTGATGCGTTTGGAGTAAAGAATACGTGGGAGGGAAGGGGTACTAGGTGCACCCCTATCGCTTCACTGTTAAGGAGGACACTAGAACTTTCAGTTTACAATCAAAATAGCCCCCTCCAAG
The DNA here is from genome assembly GCF_049724085.1 of Artemia sp. Qi Xiang Cuo. NCBI lineage: Eukaryota > Metazoa > Arthropoda > Branchiopoda > Anostraca > Artemiidae > Artemia > Artemia sp. Qi Xiang Cuo. Next base: position 74,862,417 of record NC_142804.1, read on the forward strand.
GTTAAGACCATCCCTTGCATAAAAAACTTGCATTCCCCCGTGAAAAATTATCTGCTCTTTGAACTATCTTTAAGAAAATGGACATCTCTAATTTTTTATGGAATACAGTTGGGGAAAAGAGAGCCCTGAGATAGGCTCGTTGCCCTCAGGTCGTGTCTCACATTGGATACGGGTACTAAAAATTTAAAATGACAATCAAACGATCCCCCACTAAAGTTTATACGACCACCCTTTGTAAAAAAACTTTATATTTCCAAGGGTACAACATTTACACGTGCACCCAGGCTCTGGAGGGGTTGTGTCTAGACCCCGGCACCCCGCCGATGAGGTAAGACCGGCGTGGGCGGGGAAAAAACCCGCCCGCCACTCCGCGCCACCGGCACGACACCGGCGGGGCGCCGCCGGCGCGCTCAAAGTTGTCCGCAAACATTAATGTTTTCATCAGTCTTTCTCAAATCACAGCTT